>NW_025751053.1:0-7500 GCF_021184085.1 Oncorhynchus gorbuscha
CTCTTTATCTCTCTCTTTATCTCATACTGTCTTCTTTCCTTCTTTTCCTCTCTCTCATACTGTATCTTCCTCTTTATCTCTTTATTTCTTTATCTCATACTGTCTTCTTCCTCTCTTTATCTCTCTTTATCTCATACTGTCTTCTTCACTCTCTTTATCCCTCTCTTTATCTCTTTCTTTTTATCTCATACTGTCTTCTTCCTCTCTTTATCTCTCTCTTTATCCCTCTCTTTATCTCTTTCTTTATCTCATACTGTCTTCTTCCTCTCTTTATCTCTCTTTATCTCATACTGTCTTCTTCCTCTCTTTATCCCTTCTCTTTATCCCTCACTTATCTCATACTGTCTTCTTCCTCTCTTTATCTCTCTCTTTTATCTCTCTTTATCCCTCTTTATCCCTCTTTATCTCATATTGTCTTCTTCCTCTTTATCCCTCTCTTTATCCCTCTCTTTCTCATACTGTCTTCTTCCTCTCTTTATCTCTCTCTTTATCCCTCTCTTTATCCCTCTCTTTATCCCTCTCTTTATCCCTCTCTTTATCTCATACTGTCTTCATCTCATACTGTCTTCTTCCTGTCTTTATCTCTCTCTTTAACCCTCTCTTTATCTCTCTCTTTATCTCATACTGTCTTCTTCCTCTCTTTATCTCTCTCTTTATCCTCTCTTTATCCCTCTCTTTATCCCTCTCTTTATCCCTCTCTTTATCTCATACTGTCTTCTTCCTGTCTTTATCTCTCTCTTTATCCTCTTTATCTCTCTTTATCCCTCTCTTTATCCCTCTCTTTATCCCTCTCTTTATCTCTCTTATCCCTCTCTTTATCCCTCTCTTTATCCCTCTCTTTATCTCTCTCTTTATCCCTCTCTTTATCCCTCTCTTTATCTCTTTCTTTATCTCATACTGTCTTCTTCCCTCTCTTATCTCTCTCTCTTTATCTCATACTGTCTTCTTCCTCTCTTTATCCCTCTCTTTATCTCTTTCTTTATCTCATACTGTCTTCTTCCTCTTTATCTCTCTCTTTATCTCATACTGTCTTCTTCCTCTCTTTATCCCTCTCTTTATCTCTTTCTTTATCTCATACTGTCTTCTTCCTCTCTCTTTATCTCTCTCTTTATCCCTCTCTTTATCTCTTTCTTTATCTCATACTGTCTTCTTCCTCTCTTTATCTCTCTCTTTATCTCATACTGTCTTCTTCCCTCTTTATCCCTCTCTTTATCCCTCACTTTATCTCATACTGTCTTCTTCCTCTCTTATATCTCTCTCTTTATCTCTCTCTTTATCCCTCTCTTTATCCTTTATCTCATATTGTCTTCTTCCTCTCTTTATCCCTCTCTTTATCCCTCTCTTTCTCATACTGTCTTCTTCCTCTTTATCTCTCTTATCCCTCTCTTTATCCCTCTCTTTATCCCTCTCTTTATCCCTCTCTTTATCTCATACTGTCTTCTTCCTCTCTTTATCCCTCTCTTTATCCCTCACTTTATCTCATACTGTCTTCTTCCTCTCTTTATCTCTCTTTTTATCCCTCTCTTTATCCCTCCTCTTTATCTCATTTGATCTTCTTCCTCTTTTATCTCTCTCTTTATCTCATACTGTCTTCTTCCTCTCTTTTATCTGCTGTTATCCCTCTCTTTTATCTCTCTTTATCTCTCTCTTTATCTCATACTGTCTTCTTCCTCTCTTTATCTCATACTGTCTTCTTCCTCTCTTTATCTCATACTGTCTTCTTCCTCTCTTTATCTCATACTGTCTTCTTCCTCTCTTTATCTCATACTGTCTTCTTTCTCTTTATCTCTCTCTTTATCCCTCTCTTTATCTCTCTTTATCCCTCTCTTTATCTCTCTTTATCCTCTCTTTATCTCTCTCTTTATCTCACTGTCTTCTTCCCTCTTTTATCTCTTTATCTCTTTTTTCTCATACTGTCTTCTTCCTCTCTTTATCTCTCTCTTTATCTCTCTTTATCTCTTTCTTTTCTCATACTGTCTTTCCTCTCTTTTATCCCTCTCTTATCCCTCTCTTTATCCCTCTCTTTATCCTCTCTTTATCTCATACTGTCTTCTTCCTCTCTTTATCCCTCTCTTTATCCCTCACTTTATCTCATACTGTCTTCTTCCTCTCTTTCTTCTCTTTATCCCTCTCTTTATCCCTCTCTTTATCTCATACTGTCTTCTTCCTCTCTTTATCTCTCTCTTTATCTCATACTGTCTTCTTCCTCTCTTTATCTCTCTCTTTATCCCTCTCTTTATCTCTCTCTTTATCTCTCTCTTTATCTCATACTGTCTTCTTCCTCTCTTTATCTCATACTGTCTTCTTCCTCTCTTTATCTCATACTGTCTTCTTCCTCTCTTTATCTCATCTTGTCTTCTTCCTCTCTTTATCTCATACTGTCTTCTTCCTCTCTTTATCTCTCTCTTTATCCCTCTCTTTATCTCTCTCTTTATCCCTCTCTTTATCTCTCTCTTTATCCCTCTCTTTATCTCTCTCTTTATCCCTCTCTTTATCTCTCTCTTTATCTCTCTCTTTTTCTCATACTGTCTTCTTCCTCTCTTTATCTCTCTCTTTATCTCTCTCTTTATCTCTTTCTTTTTCTCATACTGTCTTCTTCCTCTCTTTATCTCTCTCTTTATCTCATACTGTCTTCTTCCTCTCTTTATCTCATACTGTCTTCTTCCTCTCTTTATCTCATACTGTCTTCATCTCATACTGTCTTCTTCCTGTCTTTATCTCTCTCTTTAACCCTCTCTTTTATCTCTCTTTATCTCATACTGTCTTCTTCCTCTCTTTATCTCTCTCTTTATCCTCTCTCTTTATCCCTCTCTTTATCCCTCTCTTTATCCCTCTCTTTATCATACTGTCTTCTTCCTGTCTTTATCTCTCTCT
The DNA here is from genome assembly GCF_021184085.1 of Oncorhynchus gorbuscha. Taxonomy (NCBI): domain Eukaryota; kingdom Metazoa; phylum Chordata; class Actinopteri; order Salmoniformes; family Salmonidae; genus Oncorhynchus; species Oncorhynchus gorbuscha. Next base: position 2,875 of record NW_025751053.1, read on the forward strand.
TTATCCCTCTCTTTATCCCTCTCTTTATCTCTCTTTATCCCTCTCTTTATCCCTCTTTATCTCTCTTTATCTCTCTTATCCCTCTCTTTATCCCTCTCTTTATCTCTCTCTTTATCCCTCTCTTTATCCCTCTCTTTATCCCTCTCTTTATCTCTCTTATCCCTCTCTTTATCCCTCTCTTTATCTCTCTCTTTATCCCTCTCTTTATCCCTCTCTTTATCTCTTTCTTTATCTCATACTGTCTTCTTCCTCTCTTTATCTCTCTCTTTATCTCATACTGTCTTCTTCCTCTCTTTATCCCTCTCTTTATCTCTTTCTTTATCTCATACTGTCTTCTTCCTCTCTTTATCTCTCTCTTTATCTCATACTGTCTTCTTCCTCTCTTTATCCCTCTCTTTATCTCTTTCTTTATCTCATACTGTCTTCTTCCTCTCTTTATCTCTCTCTTTATCCCTCTCTTTATCTCTTTCTTTATCTCATACTGTCTTCTTCCTCTCTTTATCTCTCTCTTTATCTCATACTGTCTTCTTCCTCTCTTTATCCCTCTCTTTATCCCTCACTTTATCTCATACTGTCTTCTTCCTCTCTTTATCTCTCTCTTTATCTCTCTCTTTATCCCTCTCTTTATCCCTCTCTTTATCTCATATTGTCTTCTTCCTCTCTTTATCCCTCTCTTTATCCCTCTCTTTTTCTCATACTGTCTTCTTCCTCTCTTTATCTCTCTCTTTATCCCTCTCTTTATCCCTCTCTTTATCCCTCTCTTTATCCCTCTCTTTATCTCATACTGTCTTCTTCCTCTCTTTATCCCTCTCTTTATCCCTCACTTTATCTCATACTGTCTTCTTCCTCTCTTTATCTCTCTCTTTATCCCTCTCTTTATCCCTCTCTTTATCTCATACTGTCTTCTTCCTCTCTTTATCTCTCTCTTTATCTCATACTGTCTTCTTCCTCTCTTTATCTCTCTCTTTATCCCTCTCTTTATCTCTCTCTTTATCTCATACTGTCTTCTTCCTCTCTTTATCTCATACTGTCTTCTTCCTCTCTTTATCTCATACTGTCTTCTTCCTCTCTTTATCTCATACTGTCTTCTTCCTCTCTTTATCTCTCTCTTTATCCCTCTCTTTATCTCTCTCTTTATCCCTCTCTTTATCTCTCTCTTTATCCCTCTCTTTATCTCTCTCTTTATCTCACTGTCTTCTTCCTCTCTTTATCTCTCTCTTTATCTCTCTCTTTTTCTCATACTGTCTTCTTCCTCTCTTTATCTCTCTCTTTATCTCTCTCTTTATCTCTTTCTTTTTCTCATACTGTCTTCTTCCTCTCTTTATCTCTCTCTTTATCCCTCTCTTTATCCCTCTCTTTATCCCTCTCTTTATCTCATACTGTCTTCTTCCTCTCTTTATCCCTCTCTTTATCCCTCACTTTATCTCATACTGTCTTCTTCCTCTCTTTATCTCTCTCTTTATCCCTCTCTTTATCCCTCTCTTTATCTCATACTGTCTTCTTCCTCTCTTTATCTCTCTCTTTATCTCATACTGTCTTCTTCCTCTCTTTATCTCTCTCTTTATCCCTCTCTTTATCTCTCTCTTTATCTCTCTCTTTATCTCATACTGTCTTCTTCCTCTCTTTATCTCATACTGTCTTCTTCCTCTCTTTATCTCATACTGTCTTCTTCCTCTCTTTATCTCATACTGTCTTCTTCCTCTCTTTATCTCATACTGTCTTCTTCCTCTCTTTATCTCTCTCTTTATCTCTCTCTTTATCCCTCTCTTTATCCCTCTCTTTATCTCTCTCTTTATCTCACTGTCTTCTTCCTCTCTTTATCTCACTGTCTTCTTCCCTCTCTTTTTCTCATACTGTCTTCTTCCTCTCTTTATCTCTCTCTTTATCTCTCTCTTTATCTCTTTCTTTTTCTCATACTGTCTTCTTCCTCTCTTTATCTCTCTCTTTATCTCATACTGTCTTCTTCCTCTCTTTATCTCATACTGTCTTCTTCCTCTCTTTATCTCATACTGTCTTCATCTCATACTGTCTTCTTCCTGTCTTTATCTCTCTCTTTAACCCTCTCTTTATCTCTCTCTTTATCTCATATTGTCTTCTTCCTCTCTTTATCTCTCTCTTTATCTCTCTCTTTAACCCTCTCTTTATCTCTCTCTTTATCTCATACTGTCTTCTTCCTCTCTTTATCTCTCTCTTTATCCCTCTCTTTATCCCTCTCTTTATCCCTCTCTTTATCCCTCTCTTTATCTCATACTGTCTTCTTCCTGTCTTTATCTCTCTCTTTATCCCTCTCTTTATCCCTCTCTTTATCTCTCTCTTTATCCCTCTCTTTATCCCTCTCTTTATCCCTCTCTTTATCTCTCTTTATCCCTCTCTTTATCCCTCTCTTTATCTCTCTCTTTATCCCTCTCTTTATCCCTCTCTATCTCTCTCTTTATCCCTCTCTTTATCTCTCTCTTTTTCTCATACTGTCTTCTTCCTCTCTTTATCCCTCTCTTTATCTCTTTCTTTATCTCATACTGTCTTCTTCCTCTCTTTATCTCTCTCTTTATCTCATACTGTCTTCTTCCTCTCTTTATCCCTCTCTTTATCTCTTTCTTTATCTCATACTGTCTTCTTCCTCTCTTTATCTCTCTCTTTATCCCTCTCTTTATCTCTTTCTTTATCTCATACTGTCTTCTTCCTCTCTTTATCTCTCTCTTTATCTCATACTGTCTTCTTCCTCTCTTTATCCCTCTCTTTATCCCTCACTTTATCTCATACTGTCTTCTTCCTCTCTTTATCTCTCTCTTTATGTCTCTCTTTATCCCTCTCTTTATCCCTCTCTTTTTCCCTCTCTTTATCTCATACTGTCTTCTTCCTCTCTTTATCTCTCTCTTTATCTCATACTGTCTTCTTCCTCTCTTTATCTCTCTCTTTATCCCTCTCTTTATCTCTCTCTTTATCTCTCTCTTTATCTCATACTGTCTTCTTCCTCTCTTTATCTCATACTGTCTTCTTCCTCTCTTTATCTCATACTGTCTTCTTCCTCTCTTTATCTCATACTGTCTTCTTCCTCTCTTTATCTCATACTGTCTTCGTCCTCTCTTTATCTCTCTCTTTATCTCTCTCTTTATCCCTCTCTTTATCCCTCTCTTTATCTCTCTCTTTATCTCACTGTCTTCTTCCTCTCTTTATCTCACTGTCTTCTTCCCTCTCTTTATCTCATACTGTCTTCTTCCTCTCTTTATCCCTCTCTTTTTCTCATACTGTCTTCTTCCTCTCTTTATCCCTCTCTTTATCCCTCTCTTTTTCTCATACTGTCTTCTTCCTCTCTTTATCTCTCTCTTTATCCCTCTCTTTATCTCATACTGTCTTCTTCCTCTCTTTATCCCTCTCTTTATCTCTCTCTTTATCCCTCTTTTTCTCATACTGTCTTCTTCCTGTCTTTATCTCTCTCTTTATCCCTCTCTTTATCTCTCTCTTTATCTCATACTGTCTTCTTCCTGTCTTTATCTCTCTCTTTATCCCTCTCTTTATCTCTCTCTTTATCTCATACTGTCTTCTTCCTCTCTTTATCCCTCTCTTTATCTCTCTCTTTATCTCTCTCTTTATCCCTCTTTTTCTCATACTGTCTTCTTCCTGTCTTTATCTCTCTCTTTATCCCTCTCTTTATCTCTCTCTTTATCTCATACTGTCTTCTTCCTCTCTTTATCTCTCTCTTTATCTCATACTGTCTTCCTCTCTTTATCTCTCTCTTTATCCCTCTCTTTTTCTCATATTGTCTTCTTCCTCTCTTTATCTCATACTGTCTTCTTCCTCTCTTTATCCCTCTCTTTATCTCTCTCTTTATCTCATACTGTCTTCCTCTCTTTATCTCTCTCTTTATCCCTCTCTTTTTCTCATATTGTCTTCTTCCTCTCTTTATCTCATACTGTCTTCTTCCTCTCTTTATCCCTCTCTTTATCTCTCTCTTTATCTCATACTGTCTTCTTCCTCTCTTTATCCCTCTCTTTATCTCTCTCTTTATCTCATACTGTCTTCTTCCTCTCTTTATCCCTCTCTTTATCTCTCTCTTTATCTCATACTGTCTTCTTCCTCTCTTTATCCCTCTCTTTTTCTCATACTGTCTTCTTCCTCTCTTTATCTCTCTCTTTATCCCTCTCTTTATCCCTCTCTTTATCTCTCTCTTTATCTCATATTGTCTTCTTCCTCTCTTTATCTCTCTCTTTATCTCTCTCTTTAACCCTCTCTTTATCTCTCTCTTTATCTCATACTGTCTTCTTCCTCTCTTTATCTCTCTCTTTATCCCTCTCTTTATCCCTCTCTTTATCCCTCTCTTTATCCCTCTCTTTATCTCATACTGTCTTCTTCCTGTCTTTATCTCTCTCTTTATCCCTCTCTTTATCCCTCTCTTTATCTCTCTCTTTATCCCTCTCTTTATCCCTCTCTTTATCCCTCTCTTTATCTCTCTTTATCCCTCTCTTTATCCCTCTCTTTATCTCTCTCTTTATCCCTCTCTTTATCCCTCTCTATCTCTCTCTTTATCCCTCTCTTTATCTCTCTCTTTTTCTCATACTGTCTTCTTCCTCTCTTTATCCCTTTCTTTATCTCTTTCTTTATCTCATACTGTCTTCTTCCTCTCTTTAT
>NW_025751053.1:12500-16674 GCF_021184085.1 Oncorhynchus gorbuscha
CTGAGCCCCCTGCATCTCACACACACTCTGAACCCCCTGCCTCTCACACTCTGAACCCCCTGCCTCTCACACTCTGAACCCCCTGCCTCTCACACTCTGAACCCCCTGCCTCTCACACACACTCTGAACCCCCTGCATCTCACACTCACTCTGAACCCCCCTGCCTCTCACACTCTGAACCCCCTGCCTCTCACACTCTGAACCCCCTGCATCTCACACACTCTTAACCCCCCTGCCTCTCACACTCTGAACCCCCTGCCTCTCACACTCTGAACCCCCTGCCTCTCACACTCTGAACCCCCTGCCTCTCACACTCTGAACCCCCTGCCTCTCACACTCTGAACCCCCTGCATCTCACACACACTCTGAGCCCCCTGCATCTCACACACACTCTGAACCCCCTGCCTCTCACACTCTGAACCTCCCTGTCTCACACACTCTGAACCCCCCTGTCACACACACACTCTGAACCACCCTGTCTCACACACACACACTCTGAACCTCCCTGTCACACACACACACACACTCTGAACCCCCTGTCACACACACACACACTCTGAACCCCCTGTCACACACACTCACACACACTCTGAACCCCCTGTTTCACACACACACTCTGAACCCCCTGTTACACACACACACTCTGAACCCCCTGTCTCTCACTCACACACTCTGAACCCCCTGTCTCTCACTCACACACTCTGAACCCCCTGTCTCTCACTCACACACTCTGAACCCCCTGTCTCACACACTCTGAACCCCCTGCCTCTCACACTCTGAACCCCCTGCCTCTCACACTCTGAACCCCCTGCCTCTCACACTCTGAACCCCCTGTCTCTCACTCACACACTCTGAACCCCCTGTCTCTCACACACTCTGAACCCCCTGTCTCACACACACTCTGAACCCCCTGTTTCACACACACTCTGAACCCCCCTGTTTCACACACACACACTCTGAACCCCCTGTCTCACACACTCTGAACCCCCTGTCTCACACACTCTGAACCCCCTGTTACACACACACACTCTGAACCCCCTGTTTCACACACACACTCTGAACCCCCTGTTACACACACACACTCTGAACCCCCTGTCACACACACACACTCTGAACCCCCTGTCACACACACACACTCTGAACCCCCTGTCACACACACACTCTGAACCCCCTGTCACACACACACTCTGAACCCCCTGTCACACACACACACTCCTGAACCCCCTGTCACACACACACACTCTGAACCCCCTGTCACACACACACACTCTGAACCCCCTGTCTCACACACTCTGAACCCCCTGTCTCACACACACACTCTGAACCCCCTGTTACACACACACACACTCTGAACCCCCTGTCACACACACACACTCTGAACCCCCTGTTTCACACACACACTCTGAACCCCCTGTCTCACACACTCTGAACCTCCTGTCACACACACACACACTCTGAACCCCCTGTCACACACACACACACACACACTCTGAACCCCCTGTCACACACACTCACACACTCTGAACCCCCTGTTTCACACACACACTCTGAACCCCCTGTCTCTCACTCACACCTCTGAACCCCCTGTCTCTCACTCACACACTCTGAACCCCCTGTCTCTCACTCACACACTCTGAATCCCCTGTCTCACACACTCTGAACCCCCTGCCTCTCACACTCTGAACCCCCCTGCCTCTCACACTCTGAACCCCCTGCCTCTCACTCTGAACCCCCTGCCTCTCACACTCTGAACCCCCCTGTCTCTCACTCACACACTCTGAACCCCCTGTCTCTCACACACACTCTGAACCCCCTGTCTCACACACACACTCTGAACCCCCCTGTCTCACACACTCTGAACCCCCTGTCTCACACACTCTGAACCCCCTGTTTCACACACACACTCTGAACCCCCTGTTTCACACACACACACTCTGAACCCCCTGTCTCACACACTCTGAACCCCCTGTTACACACACACACTCTGAACCCCCTGTCACACACACACACTCGGAACCCCCTGTCACACACACTCTGAACCCCCTGTTACACACACTCTGAACCCCCTGTCACACACACTCTGAACCCCCTGTTACACACACTCTGAACCCCCTGTCACACACACACACTCTGAACCCCCTGTCACACACACACACTCTGAACCCCCTGTTACACACACACACTCTGAACCCCCTGTCACACACACACACTCCCCCTCCTTCACATCCCCCCTCCTTCGCATCCTCCCTCCCCCTCCTTCATCCACCCCCCCTCCTTCACATCCCCCTCCCCCTCCTTCACATCCACCCCCTCCTTCACATCCTCCCCCTCCTTCACTCCATCCTCCCACTGTTTAATTACATTTGGATGGGTTGGGAGTATTAATACACACACACACATATATATACACACAAATATCTCTCTCTATATATGTATATGGGGCGGCAGGGTAGCCTAGTGGTTAGAGTGTTGGACTAGTAACCGGAAGGTTGCAAGTTCAAATCCCCGAGCTGACAAGGTACAAATCTGTCGTTCTGCCCCTGAACAGGCAGTTAACCCACTGTTCCCAGGCCGTCATTGGAAATAAGAATTTGTTCTTAACTGACTTGCCTGGCTAAATAAAGGTAAAATAAAAAATAAAATATATATTTATATATGCACAGACACCCATATACACACACATGTACAGACAGGCACACACATGTACAGACAGACACACACATGTACAGACAGACACACACATGTACAGACAGACACACACATGTACAGACACACAGAGAGAGGCCATAAGAGGTGTTGTTTTTTCTGCTTCATTCTCTCAGGGTTCAGCGCATGTTCTCTCTCAATGGCCTCACGTGTGTGTGTGTGTGTGTGTGTGTGTGTGTGTGTGTGTGTGTGTGTGTGTGTGTGTGTGTGTGTGTGTGTGTGTGTGTGTGTGTGTGTGTGTGTGTGTGTGTGTGTGTGTGTGTGTGTGTGTGTGTGTGTGTGTGTGTGTGTTAGCTCGTGTTCTCTCTCAATGGCCTCACCTGTGTGTGTGTGTGTGGGTGTGTGTGGGTGTGTGTGGGTGTGTGTGTGTGTGTGTGTGTGTGTGTGTGTGTGTGTGTGTGTGTGTGTGTGTGTGTGTGTGTGTGTGTGTGTGTGTGTGTGTTAGCTCGTGTTCTCTCTCAATGGCCTCACCTGTGTGTGTGTGTGTGTGTGTGTGTGTGTGTGTGTGTGTGTGTGTGTGTGTGTGTGTGTGTGTGTGTGTGTGTGTGTGTGTGTGTGTGTGTGTGTGTGTGTGTGTGTGTGTGTGTGTGTGTGTGTGTGTGTGTGTGTGTGTGTTCTCTCTCAATGGCCTCACCTGTGTGTGTGTGTGTTAGCTCGTGTTCTCTCTCAATGGCCTCACCTGTGTGTGTGTGTGTGTGTGTGTGTTAGCTCGTGTTCTCTCTCAATGGCCTCACCTGTGTGTGTGTGTGTGTGTGTGTGTGTGTGTGTGTGTGTGTGTGTGTGTGTGTGTGTGTGTGTGTGTGTGTGTGTGTGTGTGTGTGTGTGTGTGTGTGTGTGTGTGTGTGTGTTAGCTCGTGTTCTCTTTCAATGGCAGCAATTATCCTGTCTCTCAAAGGGCAACCTCTTCCCATCATACACTCTGTCACAATGTGTGTGTAACCGCCGCTGGTGCCTCTGTGCTCCGACCAGTTTTACTTGTTCAACTGTCTTCTCTCTCATGACATCACCGTGTGTGTGTGTGTGTTCACCTTGGATAAACACACACACACAGGGACCATTTCCCTCCTTCCCTCTCCTATAGCTCTATATGTGTGTGTTCTACAGTGCATCTCCTCTCCTCTCAGACGACCCCCCCCCACACCCCAACCACCCTTGAGCGCTTCTCTCTTCTCTCCTCTCTCCCCCCCAGCCACCCCTGCACCCCATCACACATACGCCCCTATCATCGGCACCACCCGCCAAATCATAATTACGTCCATGTAGGACCCCTTTGATAGCCATGTACAGTGGTTCTCCTTTAATTCCTTATCAAATGCATTGATCGTTGGGGCTCTGCGCGTTCATTGATCCGCACACTCTGTCTGGCGCCGGCCGATAAGCAGGGGGTTCTCTCTCCCTCCTTCTCTCTCCCTCTCTCTCTCTCTCTCCCTCCTTCTCTCACCCTCCTTCTCTCACCCTCCTTCTCTCT
>NW_025751054.1:0-2500 GCF_021184085.1 Oncorhynchus gorbuscha
CTTTCTCTTCATTCTCTCTCTCTCCCCCTTTCTCTTCATTCTCTCTCTCTCCCCCTCTCTTCATTCTTCTCTCTCTCTCCCCTTTCTCTTCATTCTCTCTCCCTTCTTGTCTCTTCTCTCTCTGTCTCCCCCTTTCTTCATTCTCTCTCTCTCTCCCCTGTCTCTTCTTCTCTCTCTCCCCCTTTCTCTTCATTCTCTCTCTTCGCTCTTTCTCTTCTTCTCTCCTCCTTTGTTTCTCTCTCCTCTCTCTCTCATTCTCTCTCTCTGTCTCTCTCTAATATTCTCTCTCTCTCTGTCTTTCTTCTTCTGTCTCTCTCCCTCCACTTTCTTTTCTCTCTCTCCCCCTTTCTTTCTCTCTCTCTCTCCCTTTCTCTTCATTCTCTCTCTCTCTTCTTTCTCTTCATTCTCTCTCTCTCTCTCTCCCCCTTCTCTCTTCTCTCTCTCTCTCTCTCTCTTTCTCTTCATTCTCTCTCTCTCTCTCTCCCCCTTCTTTCTCTCCCTCTCTCTCTCTCTCTCTCTCCCTTTCTCTTCATTCTCTCTCTCTCTCCCCTTTCTCTTCATTCTCTATCTCTCTCTCCCCCTTTGTCTTCATTCTCTCTCTCTCTCTCCCTTGTCTTCTTCTCTCTCTCTCTCCCCCTTTGTCTTCATTCTCTCTCTCTCTCCTTTCTCTCATTCTCTCTCTCTCCCCTTTGTTCTTCATTCTCTCTCTCTCCCCCTTTCTCTTCATTCTCTCCTCCCCTTTCTTCTGTCTCTCTCTCTCTCTCTCCCCTTTTTCATTCTCTCTCTCTCTCACTTTCTTCATTCTCTCTCTCTCTCCTTTCTCTCTCTCTCTCTCTCTCTCTCCCCTTTCTCTTCATTCTCTCTCTCTCTCCTTTTTCTCTTCATTCTCTCTCTCTCTCTCCTTCTCTTCATCTTCTCTCTCTCTCTTTCCTCTCTCTTCTCTCTCTCTCTCTCTCCCTGTTTCTCTCTCTCTCTCTCTGTCCCTTTCTCTTCATTCTCTCTCTCTCTCTCTCCTCCTTTCTCTTCATCTCTCTCTCTCTCCCCTTTCTCTTCTCTCTCTCTCTCTCTCTGTTTCTCTTCATTCTCTCTCTCCCCCTTTCTCTATTCTCTCTCTCCCCCTTTCTTTCATTCTCTCTCTCTCTCTCCCTTCTCTTCATTCTCTCTCTCTCCCTTTCTCTTCATTCTCTCTCTCTCCTTTCTCTTCTTCTCTCTCCCCCTTTCTCTTCATTCTCTCTCTCTCTGTTTCTCTTCATTCTCTCTCTCTCCCCCTTTCTCTTCATTCTCTGTTTCTCTCCCCCTCTCATTCTCTCTCTCTCTCCCCCTTTTTTCTCTCTCTCTCTCTCTCCCCTTTCTCTTCTCTCTCTCCTCTCTCTCTCCCCTTCTCTTCATTCTCTCTCTCTCCCCCTTTCTCTTCTCTCTCTCTCTCTCCCCTTTCTCTATCTCTCTCTCTATCTCTCTCTCCCCCTTTGTTTCTCTCTCTCTCTCTTCTCTCTCTATCTCTCTCTCTCCCTTTGTCTTCTCTCTCTCTCTCTCTCTCTCTCCTCTCTTCATTTCTCTCTCTCCCTCTCTCTCTCTCTGTCTCTCTCTCTCTCTGTCTCCCTCTTCTCTCTCATTCTCTCTCTCTCTCTCTCTCTCTCTCTTTCTTCATTCTCTCTCTCTCTCTCTCTCTCCTTTTTCTCTCTCTCTCTCTGTCTCCTTTTTCTTTCTCTCTCTCTCTCTCTCTCTCTCTCCCTTTTTCTCTCTCTCTCTCTCTCTCTCTCTCTCTGTCTCTTCTTCTCTCTCTCCCCCTTTCTCTTTCTCTTCTCTCTTCATCATTCTCCCCTTCTCTCTGTCTCTCTCTCCTCTCTTCATCTCTCTCTCTCCCTTTTTCTTTATTCTCTCCACCCTCTTTATCTCTCTCTCTCACCCATTTTCTTCATTCTCTCTCTCTCACCCTTTCTCTTCTTCTCTCTCTCTCTCTCTCCTCTCTCTTCATTCTCTCTCTCTCACCCTTTCTCTTCATTTCTCTCTCTCTCTCCCCCTTTCTCTCTCCTTCTCTCTATCTCTCTCTCCCCCTTTCTCTTCATTCTCTCTCTCTCTCTCCTTTCTCTTCATTCTCTCTCTCTCTCCCCCTTTCTCTCTCATTCTCTCTCTCTCTCCCTCTTTCTCTTCATTCTCTCTCTCTCTCTCCCCTTTTCTCTTCATTCTCTCTCTCTCTCTCCCCCTTTCTCTTCATTCTTCTCTCTCTCTCTCCCCCTTTCTCTTCATCTCTCTCTCTCTCTCTCTCCCCCTTTGTTTCTCTCTCTCTCTCTCTCTCTCTCCCTTTCTCTTCTCTCTCCCCTCTTTCTCTCTCTCTCTTCTCTCTCTCTCTCTGTCCTCCTGCCTTCTCTTCTTCTCTCTCTCTCTCCCCTTTCTCTTCATTCTCTCTCTCTCTCTCCCCTTTCTCTTCATTCTCTCTCCTCTCTCTCCCCCTCTCTCTCTATCTCTCTCTCTCCCCCTTTCTCTTCTCTCTCTCTCTCCC
>NW_025751054.1:10000-16663 GCF_021184085.1 Oncorhynchus gorbuscha
CTCTCTCTCTCTCTCCCCCTTTCTCTTCATTCTCCTCTCTCTCTCCTTTCTCTTCATTCTCTCTCTCTCTCTCTTTCTCTTCATCTCTCTCTCTCTCTCTCCTTTCTCTATTCTCTCTCTCTCTCCCCCCTTTCTCTTCATTCTCTCCACCCCTCTCTCTCCCTTTCTCTTCATTCTCTCGCTCTCTCTCTCTCTCTCTGTTTCTTCTTCTGTCTCTCTCTCACCTCTTTCTTCTCTCTCTCTCTCTCTCACCCTTTTCTTCATTCTCTGCTCCTCTCTCACCCTTTTTCTTCATTCCCTTTGTTCTCTCTCACCCTTTTCTTCTCTCTCTCTCTCTCACCCTTTTTCTTCTCTCTCTCTCTCTCTCTGTCTCCTTTCTCTTCATTCTCGCTCTCTCTCCTTTCTCTTCATTCTCGCTCTCTCTCCCCCTTTTTCTTCATTCTCTCTCTCTCTCTCCTTTCTCTTCATCTCTCTCTCTCTCTCTCTCTCCCCTTTCTCTTAATCTCTCTCTCTCTCTCTCTCCCTTTCTCTTAGTTCTCTCTCTCTCTCCTTTCTCTTCATTCTCTCTCTCTCTCCCCTTTCTCTTCATTCTCTCTCTCTCTCCCCTTTCTCTTCTTCTCTCTCTCCCCTTTCTCTTCATTCTCTCCCTCCTTTCTCTTCATTTCTCTCTCTCTCTCCCCCTTTCTCTTCGTTCTCTCTCTCTCTCCCCCTTTCTCTCTCTCTTCCCCTTTTTCTTCATTCTCTCTCTCTCTCACCCTTTTTCTTCATTCACTCTCACCCTTTTTCTTCATTCACTCTCACCCTTTTTCTTCATTCACTCTCACCCTTTTTCTTCATTCTCGCTCACCCTTTTTCTTCATTCTCTCGCTCACCCTTTTTCTTCATTCTCTCGCTCACCCTTTTTCTTCATTCTCTCGCTCACCCTTTTTCTTCATTCTCTCTCGCTCACCCTTTTTCTTCATTCTCTCGCTCACCCTTTTTCTTCATTCTCTCTCTCACCTTTTCTTCATTCTCTCTCTCACACCTTTTCTTCATTCTCTCTCTCTCTCACCCTTTTTCTTAATTCTCTCTCTCTCACCCTTTTTCTTCATTCTCTCTCTCACCCTTTTTCTTCATTCTCTCTCTCTCACCCTTTTTCTTCATTCTCTCTCTCTCACCCTTTTTCTTCATTCTCTCTCTCTCACCCTTTTTCTTCATTCTCGCTCTCTCACCCTTTTTCTTCATTCTCGCTCTCTCTCACCCTTTTCTTCATTCTCTCTCTCTCACCCTTTTTCTTCATTCTGCTCTCTCTCACCCTTTTTCTTCATTCTCTCTCTCTCTCCCCTTTCTTCTTCATTTCTCTCTCTCTCTCACCCTTTTTCTTCATTCTCGCTCTCTCTCACCCTTTTTCTTCATTCTCGCTCTCTCTCACCCTTTTTCTTCATTCTCGCTCTCTCTCACCCTTTTTCTTCATTCTCGCTCTCTCTCACCCTTTTTCTTCATTCTCGCTCTCTCTCACCCTTTTTCTTCATTCTCTCTCTCTCACCCTTTTTCTTCATTCTCGCTCTCTCACCCTTTTTCTTCATTCTCTCTCTCTCTCACCCTTTTTCTTCATTCTCGCTCTCTCTCACCCTTTTTCTTCATTCTCGCTCTCTCACCCTTTTTCTTCATTCTCTCTCTCTCCCCTACTTCATTCTCCCTCTCTCCCTCGTCATTCTCTCTCTCTCCCCCTTCCTCTTCATTCTCTCTCTTCCTCTTCATTCTCTCTCCCCCTTTTGTTCTTCATTCTTGTCTTTTAGTCACTACATGAGACAGATCTTGGAGGCGCTGCGGTATTGCCATGACAACAACGTGATTCACCGTGACGTGAAGGTAAGCTCCCCTACCCCAGATCTCCAGTCCACTTCCCCTTATCTAAACAGCACTGTTGTCAATGGCATCTATTGATTTCAAACAGAATGGAGTAACCATTGGTGATCCACCGTCTGTCTCCTCGTATTGAGTGTATGTCGACTAACCCAACAATAACTGACCCATCAGCTGGCCCATTGGGTTATAGGAGTAGTAGGCTAACTAGTAATGAATGTGAGTTAAGCTGGGGCTGGATTAGTGTTTAGTGTCAGGGAAACCCTGCTGAAACCCTGTTTGACAGGCCAGACAGCACGACTTCAGTGATTACTATGGGATTACCTCTCTAACATACAGTAGGCCACAATGCCAGACCAGATGGGGCGAGCCCTGCCCACAAACAGACACATTTGGTGACTCCCAGAGATAAGGGGAGCTTTTGCTTGTGTTAATACCAATGTCAGTAAGTCAGTCTGTTTGTGTGTTTACACAAAGTTACACCTTCCCCTGTGTTAGTGTATGTAGTGTACACAAAGTTACACCTTCCCCCTGTGTTGAGTGTATGTAGTGTACACAAAGTTACACCTTCCCCCTGTGTTGAGTGTATGTACTGTACACAAAGTTACACCTTCCCCCTGTGTTGAGTGTATGTAGTGTACACAAAGTTACACCTTCCCCCTGTGTTGAGTGTATGTAGTGTACACAAAGTTACACCTTCCCCCTGTGTTGAGTGTATGTAGTGTACACAGTTACACCTTCCCCTGTGTTGAGTGTATGTAGTGTACACAAAGTTACACCTTCCCCTGTGTTGAGTGTATGTAGTGTACACAAAGTTACACCTTCCCCTGTGTTGAGTGTATGTAGTGTACACAAAGTTACACCTTCCCCTGTGTTGAGTGTATGTAGTGTACACAAAGTTACACCTTCCCCCTGTGTTGAGTGTATGTACTGTGTTACACCTTCCCCCGTGTTGAGTGTATGTAGTGTACACAAAAGTTACACCTTTCCCCTGTGTTGAGTGTATGTACTGTACACAAAGTTACACCTTCCCCTGTGTTGAGTGTATGTAGTGTACACAAGTTACACCTTCCCCTGTGTTGAGTGTATGTACTGTACACAAAGTTACACCTTCCCCTGTGTTGAGTGTATGTACTGTACACAAAGTTACACCTTCCCCCTGTGTTAGTGTATGTAGTGTACACAGTTACCTCCCCCTGTGTTGAGTGTGTACTGTACACAAAGTTACACCTTCCCCCTGTGTTGAGTGTATGTACACAGTTACACCTTCCCCCTGTGTTGAGTGTATGTACTGTACACAAAGTTACACCTTCCCCCTGTGTTGAGTGTATGTACTGTACACAAAGTTATACCTTCCCCCTGTGTTGAGTGTATGTACTGTACACAAAGTTACACCTTCCCCCTGTGTTGAGTGTATGTAGTGTACACAGTTACACCTTCCCCCTGTGTTGAGTGTATGTACTGTACACAAAGTTACACCTTCCCCCTGTGTTGAGTGTATGTAGTGTTTAATGAAAGATGTGTTTGTGATTGTTGTTGTGCGTGTATTTGTCTGTTTGAATACTTGTGATTTGGGTTGTAAGAAGTGTGTGTGTGTGTGTGTGTGTGTGTGTGTGTGTGTGTGTGTGTGTGTGTGTGTGTGTGTGTGTGTGTGTGTGTGTGTGTGTGTGTGTGTGTGTGTGTGTGTGTGTGTGTGTGTGTGTGTGTGTGTGTGTGTGTGTGTGTGATGGTGAGTAGTAGACTGCTGTAGTGGTAGTACCTAATACCACCAGTGGGGACTGTGTGATGCTTATCAGCCATTCAGTTTTCACACCAAGGTGTGCCAACACGCCACCCAGCTCCATCCGCCTCTCAGCCTCCTGGCCAGGCCCCTCCCCGCTCCGCCCCGCCCCTTCAGCTTCACATACCTATCCAGACTAATGAACCCCAGCAGAGTGATACTGATATACATGTTCATGTAGAAGAGGTTGCCCACCACATACATGTGAGCTTAAATTGTATATATTTATTTGCTTTGTACAGTGTTATATCAGATATGATTGTGTCACATACTATTGACAATATTAGTTAACCGACAGACACAGGCATTTACACTACCATTCAAAAGTTTGGGGTCCCTTTGAAATGTCCTTAATAATATTTTTTTGTCCATTAAAATAACATAAAATTGATCAGAAATACAGTGTAGACATTGTTAATGTTGTAAATGACTATTGTAGCTGGAAACGGCATACAGAGTCCCATTATCAGCAACTATCACTCAGTGTGCCACTTTATATAATGTTTGCATACCCTACATTACTCTTCTCACATGTAGATGTTAGATATTGCTGCACAGTCGGAACTAGAAGCACAAGTAATTCGCTACACTCGCATTAACATCTGTTAACCATGTGTATGTGACCATTAACATCTGCTAACCATGTGACCATTAACATCTGTTAACCATGTGTATGTGACCATTAACATCTGTTAACCATGTGTATGTGACCATTAACATCTGTTAACCATGTGTATGTGACCATTAACATCTGTTAACCATGTGTATGTGACCATTAACATCTGTTAACCATGTGTATGTGACCATTAACATCTGTTAACCATGTGTATGTGCCCATTAACATCTGTTAACCATGTGTATGTGACCATTAACATCTGTTAACCATGTGTATGTGCCCATTAACATCTGTTAACCATGTGTATGTGACCATTAACATCTGTTAACCATGTGTATGTGACCATTAACATCTGTTAACCATGTGTATGTGCCCATTAACATCTCTGTTAACCATGTCTGCTAACTATGTGTATGTGACCATTAACATCTGTTAACCATGTGTATGTGACCATTAACATCTGTTAACCATGTGTATGTGACCATTAACATCTGTTAACCATGTGTATGTGACCATTAACATCTGTTAACCATGTGTATGTGACCATTAACATCTGTTAACCATGTGACCATTAACATCTGTTAACCATGTGTATGTGACCATTAACATCTGTTAACCATGTGTATGTGACCATTAACATCTGTTAACCATGTGTATGTGACCATTAACATCTGTTAACCATGTGTATGTGACCATTAACATCTGTTAACCATGTGACCATTAACATCTGTTAACCATGTGTATGTGACCATTAACATCTGCTAACCATGTGTATGTGACCATTAACATCTGTTAACCATGTGTATGTGACCATTAACATCTGCTAACCATGTGTATGTGACCATTAACATCTGCTAACCATGTGTATGTGACCATTAACATCTGTTAACCATGTGTATGTGACCATTAACATCTGTTAACCATGTGTATGTGACCATTAACATCTGTTAACCATGTGTATGTGACCATTAACATCTGTTAACCATGTGTATGTGACCATTAACATCTGTTAACCATGTGACCATTAACATCTGTTAACCATGTGTATGTGACCATTAACATCTAACCATGTGTATGTGACCATTAACATCTGTTAACCATGTGTATGTGACCATTAACATCTGTTAACCATGTGTATGTGACCATTAACATCTGTTAACCATGTGTATGTGACCATTAACATCTGTTAACCATGTGTATGTGACCATTAACATCTGACCATTAACCATGTGTATGTGACCATTAACATCTGTTAACCATGTGTATGTGACCATTAACATCTGTTAACCATGTGTATGTGACCATTAACATCTGTTAACCATGTGTATGTGACCATTAACATCTGTTAACCATGTGTATGTGACCATTAACATCTGTTAACCATGTGTATGTGACCATTAACATCTGCTAACCATGTGACCATTAACATCTGCTAACCATGTACCATTGAATATCTGCTAACCATGTGTAGAGGTGGACCATGAACAACATCTGTTAACCATGTGACCATTAACATCTGCTAACCATGTGTATGTGACCATTAACATCTGCTAACCATGTGTATGTGACCATTAACATCTGTTAACCATGTGTATGTGACCATTAACATCTGTTAACCATGTGTATGTGACCATTAACATCTGTTAACCATGTATGCAATTACTAACATCTGTTAACCATGTGTATGTGACCATTAACATCTGTTAATCATGTATGTGACTATTAACATCTGTTAACCATGTGTATGTGACCATTAACATCTGATAACCATGTGTATGTGACCATTAACATCTGTTAACCATGTGTATGTGACCATTAACATCTGTTAACCATGTGTATGTGACCATTAACATCTGCTAACCATGTGACCATTAACATCTGCTAACCATGTGACCATTAACATCTGTTAACCATGTGACCATTAACATCTGTTAACCATGTGACCATTAACATCTGTTAACCATGTGACCATTATCATCTGTTAACCATGTGTATGTGACCATTAACATCTGTTAACCATGTCGCTCTGGATAAGAGCGTCTGCTAAATGACTTAAATGTAAATGTAAAATGTGTATGTGACCATTAACATCTGTTAACCATGTGTATGTGACCATTAACATCTGCTAACCATGTGACCATTAACATCTGCTAACCATGTGACCATTAACATCTGCTAACCATGTGTATGTGACCATTAACATCTGTTAACCATGTGACCATTAACATCTGCTAACCATGTGTATGTGACCATTAACATCTGCTAACCATGTGTATGTGACCATTAACATCTGTTAACCATGTGTATGTGACCATTAACATCTGTTAACCATGTGTATGTGACCATTAACATCTGCTAACCATGTGTATGTGACCATTAACATCTGTTAACCATGTGTATGTGACCATTAACATCTGTTAAT
>NW_025751055.1:0-16662 GCF_021184085.1 Oncorhynchus gorbuscha
CCTACAGGCAGCCTGTGCTGTTAATATAGTTGAAAACAGCAGGCAGGGAGATCAACACCCTACAGGCAGCCTGTGCTGTTAATATAAGTTGAAAACAGCAGGCAGGGAGGTCAACACCCTACAGGCAGCCTGTGCTGTTAATATAGTTGAAAACATTGGGCAGGGAGGTCAACACCCTATGTATTGCACCAATAGGGTTAACCCATATGGTGGGAATTGTTACCTGGCTCACACAAAAGCATGTCTCAGACACCAATTCTGACACCAATGTAGCAAACAGCGGGGCAGGAAGCGACCCCAGGTTACATGTGTTAAAGGTGAACAACCTTACGCATCGCGCCATTGGTATCAATTAGGTTACGCAATAGTTGGAATTGTGACGTGGCTCATTTAGAAAGGAGTGAGGATCACTACTCTATAGAGGAACTATGATACAATTACATTATCATATGAAATGTAGAGGATCACTACACTATAGTGGAACTATGATACAATTACATTATCATATGAAATGTAGAGGAACTATGATACAATTACATTATCATATGAAATGTAGAGGAACTATGATACAATTACATTATCATATGAAATGTAGAGGATCACTACTCTATAGAGGAACTATGATACAATTACATTATCATATGAAATGTAGAGGATCACTACTCTATAGAGGAACTATGATACAATTACATTATCATATCAAATGTAGAGGATCACTACACTATAGAGGAACTATGATACAATTACATTATCATATGAAATGTAGAGGATCACTACACTATAGAGGAACTATGATACAATTACATTATCATATGAAATGTAGAGGAACTATGATACAATTACATTATCATATGAAAAGTAGAGGATCACTACACTATAGAGGAACTATGATACAATTACATTATCATATGAAATGTAGAGGATCACTACACTATAGAGGAACTATGATACAATTACATTATCATATGAAATGTTAAATGTAGAACTATAAAATATGAATATTGATGTATTGAATTTGACTTGACCACATCCAGTCAGCTCCATGTATGATTAAACTGACACCAACCTGTCTCAGTAGAAGTAGACTGTTAGGAGTGTTTTACTGTCATTCACTATACTAACATTACACCATACATTTAATTTATTTACACACTTTACAATAATCCCTGGCAGGATTCTCACCTTGTAGCCTGAATTCACGACCAGAACATGTCAAGACATTGAGATATTTTCTGTTCTGTATATTCTGATGGATGAGGCCTGAGCTGGAATGTGAAGCTAACTTAAGCTGGCTAACTTTAGAAAACCAGTATATCTAGCTAGTATCATAGTTTACCCCTCAGGCTACGTTCAGATTCCAGCATCAGGCAGGTATCAACATGCCGAGTCGTAGGCTACAACCTGGGTTGTATTCATTAGTTTACTCCACAGCCAACAGTTTTAAAATGTTGCATAAAACACAAACAGTTCACTGTAAACGCTGTACAATGTGACCTAAACAGTTCACTGTAAACGCTGTACAATGTGACCTAAACAGTTCACTGTAAACGCTGTACAATGTGACCTAAACAGTTCACTGTAAACACTGTACAATGTGACCTAAACAGTTCACTGTAAACACTGTACAATGTGACCTAAACAGTTCACTGTAAACGCTGTACAATGTGACCTAAACAGTTCACTGTAAACGCTGTACAATGTGACCTAAACAGTTCACTGTAAACGCTGTACAACGTGACCTAAACAGTTCACTGTAAACGCTGTACAACGTGACCTAAACAGTTCACTGTAAACGCTGTACAACGTGACCTAAACAGTTCACTGTAAACGCTGTACAATGTGACCTAAACAGTTCACTGTAATCGCTGTACAATGTGACCTAAACAGTTCACTGTAAACGCTGTACAATGTGACCTAAACAGTTCACTGTAAACGCTGTACAATGTGACCTAAACAGTTCACTGTAAACGCTGTACAACGTGACCTAAACAGTTCACTGTAAACGCTGTACAACGTGACCTAAACAGTTCACTGTAAACACTGTACAATGTGACCTAAACAGTTCACTGTAAACGCTGTACAATGTGACCTAAACAGTTCACTGTAAACGCTGTACAATGTGACCTAAACAGTTCACTGTAAACGCTGTACAATGTGACCTAAACAGTTCACTGTAAACGCTGTACAATGTGACCTAACCGGTTTCTGTTGCCAAGCGTTTTGCTACGGTGGAACTAATGAATACACACAACCTGTTTTGAGGAAGTGTAAGTTGTTGTTATTCTCTCCACAATATGTATTTGTCTCTCTTTCACACAACAAACCTTCCTGAGTGAAAAGCATTAACAGCATTAACAGAAAATGTTTGATTGTTGATTGTTGTGTTTTAAGTCTGTTTTGAGAAGACAAGCCTATAGACCTATGATACAGTAGGAGATCACCCTGGTCTATAGACCTATGATACAGTAGGAGATCACCCTGGTCTATAGACCTATGATACAGTAGGAGATCACCTGGTCTATAGACCTATGATACAGTACACTCTTAGAATAAAAGGTTCCAAACAGGTCCTCCGTCTGTCCCCATAATAGATTATTTTGGGTTCCAGGTAGAACCCTTCTGGCTTCCATATAGAACCCTCTGTGGAAAGGATTCTTCATGGAAGCCAGAAGGGTTCTACCTAGTACCAAAAAGGGTTCTACCTAGTACCAAAAAGGGTTCTACCTAGTACCAAAAGGGTTCTACAAAGTGTTCTCCTATGGGGACAGCCAAAGAATCCTTTTAGATTCTAGATAGTGTAGGAGTGATCACCCTGGGGCAAACAGATGGGCACAGAACAAATTCACCCCACGCATCTAATTTATATTTATATTATATCAATATCATCAACTATATGAACACACATATCAATATCATCAACTATATGAACACACATAACAATATCATCAACTATATGAACACACATAACAATATCATCAACTATATGAAAACACATAAAAATATCATCAACTATATGAATACACATAACAATATCATCAACTATATGAACACACATAACAATATCATCAACTATATTAATACACATTACAATATCATCAACTATATTAATACACATTACAATATCATCAACTATATTAACACACATAACAATCGTCGTCTTACCTTTTATCTCTCAATAGAAACACAGTCTGGAATGATCATCAGGTCGTCAAAAGTGAGTTTCATTTGCTCTGCTCATTTACATATCAGGTTCTGCCTGTTCTCTCTCCCCTCTCTCTTTACAGCTCTTACAATGTGCCTTGGCATACATTCTACAACTGTCTGGAACTCTATTCTTCTCTCTCTCCATCACTTTCTCTGGTCCTCTGTTGCTGTCTCTGTGTCTTGTCTGGTGTCTCCATCATATCCTATTCTGTTGCTGTCTCCGTGTCTTGTCTGGTGTCTCTCTCCATCACATCCTATTATTCTGTTGCTGTCTGTGTCTTGTCTGGTGTCTCCATCATATCCTATTCTTCTGTCTCTGTGTCTTGTCTGGTGTCTCTCTCCATCACATCCTATTCTTCTGTTGCTGTCTCTGTGTCTTGTCTGGTGTCTCTCTACATCATATCCTATTCTTCTGTTGCTGTCTCCGTGTCTTGTCTGGTGTCTCACTACATCATATCCTATTCTTCTGTTGCTGTCTCTGTGTCTTGTCTGGTGTCTCTCTACATCATATCCTATTCTTCTGTTGCTGTCTCCGTGTCTTGTCTGGTGTCTCACTACATCATATCCTATTCTTCTGTTGCTGTCTCTGTGTCTTGTCTGGTGTCTCTCTACATCATATCCTATTCTTCTGTTGCTGTCTCCGTGTCTTGTCTGGTGTCTCACTACATCATATCCTATTCTTCTGTTGCTGTCTCTGTGTCCTGTCTGGTGTCTCTCTCCATCATATCCTATTCTGTTGCTGTCTCTGTGTCTTGTCTGTGTCTCTCTCCATCACCAGAAAATGTTGAGGGTTAGGCCTACTACAGTTACAACTTTCACAACATGACAACACAACTACATAACACCATTAAATACAGTTGAGGGCTACTACAATACAACATGACAACATGACAACACAACTACATAACACCATTAAATACAGTTGAGGGTTACTACAATATAACATGACAACACAACTACATAACACCATTAAATACAGTTGAGGGATACTACAATACAACATGACAACACAACTACATAACACCATTAAATACAGTTGAGGGTTACTACAATACAACATGACAACACAACTACATAACACCATTAAATACAGTTGAGGGATACTACAATACAACATGACAACACAACTACATAACACCATTAAATACAGTTGGAATGTAGTTAGAACTCAAACTGTTTCCATCAAACAGAAAAACAACAATAAATCTGGATCAACACATTTAGATTTCTAGATGCTGCACTTTGCTGTTTCATTACCCAGACAGCTGTTTAAGGTCAGACCAAGGCAGAGTGTAGTATCAGTACTTAGGGGTCATAGCTCATACCAAGGTAGAGTGTAGTATCAGTACCTAGGGGTCATAGGTCATACCAAGGCAGAGTGCAGTATCAGTACTTAGGGGTCATAGGTCAGATCAGTGGTCATGGCTGACATGCATGGACTAGGAAACAAACTTTAAAGCCATTTTTCTCAGATTCACTGTTTGTGTAGATGCTGTTTGTCTTTGTAGGACAGTAGTTCAGGTGGCTGTTTGTGTAGATGCTGCTTGTCTCTGTAGGACAGTAGTTCAGGTGGCTGTTTGTGTAGATGCTGTTTGTCTTTGTAGGACAGTAGTTCAGGTGGCTGTTTGTGTAGATGCTGCTTGTCTCTGTAGGACAGTAGTTCAGGTGGCTGTTTGTGTAGATGCTGTTTGTCTTTGTAGGACAGTAGTTCAGGTGGCTGTTTGTGTAGATGCTGTTTGTCTTTGTAGGACAGTAGTTCAGGTGGCTGTTTGTGTAGATGCTGTTTGTCTTTGTAGGACAGTAGTTCAGGTGGCTGTTTGTGTAGATGCTGTTTTTCATTGTAGGACAGTAGTTCAGGTGGCTGTTTGTCTTTGTAGGACAGTAGTTCAGGTGGTTGTTTGTGTAGATGCTGTTTGTCTCTGTAGGACAGTAGTTCAGGGGGCTGTTTGTGTAGATGCTGTTTTTCATTGTAGGACAGTAGTTCAGGTGGCTGTTTGTCTTTGTAGGACAGTAGTTCAGGTGGTTGTTTGTGTAGATGCTGTTTGTCTCTGTAGGACAGTAGTTCAGGTGGCTGTTTGTCTTTGTAGGACAGTAGTTCAGGTGGCTGTTTGTGTAGATGCTGTTTGTCTCTGTAGGACAGTAGTTCAGGTGGCTGTTTGTCTTTGTAGGACAGTAGTTCAGGTGGCTGTTTGTCTTTGTAGGACAGTAGTTCAGGTGGCTGTTTGTCTTTGTAGGACAGTAGTTCATCTGGCTGTTTGTGTAGATGCTGTTTGTCTATGTAGGACAGTAGTTCAGGTGGCTGTTTGTCTTTGTAGGACAGTAGTTCAGGAGGCTGTTTGTGTAGATGCTGTTTGTCTTTGTAGGACAGTAGTTCAGGTGGCTGCTTGTCTTTGTAGGACAGTAGTTCAGGTGGCTGTTTGTATAGATGCTGTTTGTCTTTGTAGGACAGTAGTTCAGGTGGCTGTTTGTGTAGATGCTGTTTGTCTTTGTAGGACAGTAGTTCAGGTGGCTGTTTGTCTTTGTAGGACAGTAGTTCAGGTGGCTGTTTGTGTAGATGCTGTTTGTCTCTGTAGGACAGTAGTTCATGTGGCTGTTTGTCTCTGTAGGACAGTAGTTCAGGTGGCTGTTTGTCTCTGTAGTTCAGGTCTTTGCACTTAGTCTGCCTCCTGTCCCTCCTATCGTCATGGTTACACCTTCCTGAAAACAATGACTCCATTCTTTGCTGAAACCTGTTCTGCCAGTTCATGTCCTTCAAGACTAGAATGTTCCAATGTGGTTCGCCAAAGAGATGACAAGATAGTTCACACATGCATCTTTCAGGGTAACTGTCAAACAGACATGTCACATTTCTGGTTGGTCCATAACTAGTTTCCTGCTTGTAGCAGGCCGTGTTAACAGGAATCCTCTTCTCTAACTAGAAGTCATGTGATTTCATGAGGATGTTGTTCTGCAGTGAGAGTGGAATGCAGGTCAATGTGTCCTGGGATGAATGTCAACTAGATTTATAAACAGCATTGTTAAATTAACTGTTGTAATAAAAAACATCTATGCTGTCATTTTCTTTATGTTGGACATAGTAGTATGATAGGTGTTGTTTTACAGGGTCAGTCAAATTAGTATGATAGGTGTTGTTGTACAGGGTCAGTCATAGTAGTATGATAGGTGTTGTTTTACAGGGTCAGTCATAGTAGTATGATAGGTGTTGTTGTACAGGGTCAGTCGTAGTAGTATGATAGGTGTTGTTGTACAGGGTCAGTCATAGTAGTATGATAGGTGTTGTTGTACAGGGTCAGTCATAGTAGTATGATAGGTGTTGTTGTACAGGGTCTTAGTAGTATGATAGGTGTTGTTTACAGGGTCAGTCCTTAGTAATATGATAGGTGTTGTTGTACAGGGTCAGTCATAGTAGTATGATAGGTGTTGTTGTACAGGGTCAGTCATAGTAGTATGATAGGTGTTGTTTTACAGGGTCAGTCATAGTAGTATGATAGGTGTTGTTTTACAGGGTCAGTCATAGTAGTATGATAGGTGTTGTTTTACAGGGTCACTAGGTGTTGTTTTACTATCTGCCCATACCAGTTACTGACCCACCACTCTAACCACTAGTCTATCTGACCATACCAGTTACTGACCCACCACTCTAACCACTAGTCTATCTGACCATACCAGTTACTGACCCACCACTCTAACCACTAGTCTATCTGACCATACCAGTTACTGACCCACCACTTAACCACTAGTCTATCTGACCATACCAGTTACTGACCCACCACTCTAACCACTAGTCTATCTGACCATACCAGTTACTGACCCACCACTCTAACCACTAGTCTACCTGACCATACCAGTTACTGACCACCACTCTAACCACTAGTCTATCCTGACCATACCAGTTATGACCCACCACTCTAACCACTAGTCTATCTGACCATACCAGTTACTGACCCACCACTCTAACCACTAGTCTGTCTGACCATACCAGTTACTGACCCAACACTCTAACCACTAGTCTATCTGACCATACCAGTTACTGACCCACCACTCTAACCACTAGTCTATCTGACCATACCAGTTACTGACCCAACACTCTAACCACTAGTCTATCTGACCATACCAGTTACTGACCCACCACTCTAACCACTAGTCTATCTGACCATACCAGTTACTGACCCACCACTCTAACCACTAGTCTATTCTGACCATACCAGTTACTGACCCACCACTCTAACCACTAGTCTATCTGACCATACCAGTTACTGACCCATCACTCTAACCACTAGTCTATCTGACCATACCAGTTACTGACCCACCACTCTAACCACTAGTCTATCTGACCATACTAGTTACTGACCCACCACTCTAACCACTAGTCTATCTGACCCTACCATACCAGTTACTGACCCACTCTAACCACTAGTCTATCTGACCATACCAGTTACTGACCCACCACTCTAACCACTAGTCTATCTGACCATACCAGTTACTGACCCACCACTTTAACCACTAGTCTATCTGACCATACCAGTTACTGACCCACCACTCTAACCACTAGTCTGACCATACCAGTTACCGACCCACCATACCACAGTTATCTGACCCTGACCCAACACTCTAACCACTAGTCTACCTGACCATACCAGTTACTGACCCACCACTTAACCACTAGTCTATCTGACCATACCAGTTACTGACCATAACCACTAGTTACTGACCATACCATACCCACCCACCACTCTAACCACTAGTCTATCTGACCATACCAGTTACTGTTACTGACCCACCATACCACTGACCCACCACTCTAACCACTAGTCTATCTGACCATACCAGTTACTGACCCACCACTCTAACCACTAGTCTATCTGACCAGACCAGTTACTGAACATCAAATCTTCACTAGGCCCATCTCTAACCATGTCGCCAGTTACTGAATTCACCACTCTAACCACTAGTCTATCTGGACCATCAGTTACTTGACCCACCACTCTAACCACTAGTCTATTTGACCATACCAGTTACTGACCCACCACTCTAACCAACAATTATCTAATCGCTACCAGCCGACCACCACTTCAACCACTAGTCTATCTGACCCATACCATACCAGTTACTGACCCACCACCTAACCATCCATCATTCTATCTGACCATACTAGTTACTGACCCACCACTCTAACCACTAGTCTATCTGACCCTACCATACCAGTTACTGACCCACCACTCTAACCACTAGTCTATCTGACCATACCAATTACTGACCCACCACTCTAACCACTAGTCTATCTGACCATACCAGTTACTGACCCACCACTCTAACCACTAGTCTATCTGACCATACCAGTTACTGACCCACCACTCTAACCACTAGTCTATCAGACCATACCAGTTACTGACCCACCACTCTAACCACTAGTCTATCTGACCCTACCATACCAGTTACTGACCCACCACTCTAACCACTAGTCTATCTGACCCTACCATACCAGTTACTGACCCACCACTCTAACCACTAGTCTATCTGACCCTACCATACCAGTTACTGACCCACCACTCTAACCACTAGTCTATCAGACCATACCAGTTACTGACCCACCACTCTAACCACTAGTCTATCAGACCATACCAGTTACTGACCCACCACTCTAACCACTAGTCTATCTGACCATACCAGTTACTGACCCACCACTCTAACCACTAGTCTATCAGACCATACCAGTTACTGACCCACCACTCTAACCACTAGTCTATCTGACCATACCAGTTACTGACCCACCACTCTAACCACTAGTCTATCTGACCATACCAGTTACTGACCCACCACTCCTAACCACTAGTCTATCAGACCATACCAGTTACTGACCCACCACTCTAACCACTAGTCTATCTGACCCTACCATACCAGTTACTGACCCACCACTCTAACCACTAGTCTATCTGACCATACCAATTACTGACCCACCACTCTAACCACTAGTCTATCTGACCATACCAGTTACTGACCCACCACTCTAACCACTAGTCTATCTGACCATACCAGTTACTGACCCACCACTCTAACCACTAGTCTATCTGACCATACCAGTTACTGACCCACCACTCTAACCACTAGTCTATCAGACCATACCAGTTACTGACCCACCACTCTAACCACTAGTCTATCTGACCATACCAGTTACTGACCCACCACTCTAACCACTAGTCTATCTGACCATACCATACCAGTTACTGACCCACCACTCTAACCACTAGTCTATCTGACCAGACCAGTTACTGAACACTCTAACCACTAGTCTATCTGACCATACCAGTTACTGACCCACCACTCTAACCACTAGTCTATCTGACCATACCAGTTACTGACCCACCACTCTAACCACTAGTCTATTTGACCATACCAGTTACTGACCCACCACTCTAACCACTAGTCTATCTGACCATACCAGTTACTGACCCACCACTCTAACCACTAGTCTATCTGACCATACCAGTTACTGACCCAACACTCTAACCACTAGTCTATCTGACCATACCAGTTACTGACCCACCACTCTAACCACTAGTCTATCTGACCATACCATACCAGTTACTGACCCACCACTCTAACCACTAGTCTATCTGACCATACCAGTTACTGACCCACCACTTCAACCACTAGTCTATCTGACCATGCTCAGTTACCGACCCTTAAACACTCTAACCATCAGTCTATCTGACCATACCAGTTACTACCCAACACTTAACCACTAGTCTATCTGACCATGTCAGTTACTGACCCACCACTCTAACTACTAGCCCATCATGAGGTGGACACCTCCTAGTGGTCTTGTTGTTAGGAGTGTTTATCAGACCATGTGGACACTTCCTAGTGGTGGGGTTTAGGAGTATTAATCAGACCATGTGGACACCTCCTTAGTGGTCTGGTTGTTAGGAGTGTTTATCAGACCATGTAGACACCTCCTAGTGGTCTGGTTGTTAGGAGTGTTTATCAGACCATGTGGACACCTCTAGTGGTGGGGTTGTTAGGAGTATTAATCAGACCATGTGGACACCTCCTAGTGGTCTGGTTGTTAGGAGTGTTTATCACACCATGTGGACACCTCCTAATGGTGGGGTTGTTAGGAGTGTTTAGCCAGACCATGTGAACACCTCTTAGAACCCCTCCCGATGAGTAATCATCAACTTACACTAATTAGCAAAACGCAACGGACAAAAAACCTTACTAGAAAATATTAATATTCATGAAATCACAAGTGAAATATATTGAAACACAGCTTAGCCTTTTTGTTAATCACCCTGTCATCTCAGATTTTGAAATTATGCTTTACAGCCAAAGCAAAGACATGCATTTGTGTAAGTTTATCGATAGCATAGCATTATGCAAAGTTCATGTTGGTCACGAAAATCAGAAAAGCAATCAAATTAACAAGAAGGAATTTAAAATGGTAATAACCAGACTTTTTTCCAACAGATATTATTTGGCGAATGTATTCCAGTAAGTTGTGACATAAGGAATGGATACAATCTCCCTTTGAAATAAAGCAGATCTGTTGTTCTGAGGGAGCAAGGGGAGAAACAGTTTCCCCATTGGAGAGTCAACTGATTAAGTGAAGGAGGGTCAAGAAGGTGAGGTCTGGTTACACCTCTAAATAACATGAGTTCCAGGTGGAATAGCATCAGAGACTATGGAGAACTCTCTAGGAGGGCAGGTCAACAAGGTGACGTCTGGTTGCACCTCTAAATAACATGAGAGTTCCAGATGGAATTAGCATCAGAGACTATGAAGAACTCTCTAGGAGGGCAGGTCAACAAGGTGAGGTCTGGTTACACATCTAAATAACATGAGTTCCAGATGGAATAGCATCAGAGACTATGGAGAACTCTAGGTGTTACAGGGATATTGTAACAAGATAGAAATTCCTCATAATTGAGTAACAATCCTTCTGCATTAAAAGTTGACTTACCAGCAGGATATGATTATTAAGCCAGTTCTTCAAAAATGAAGACTTGTTTCTATACAAAATATCCTTATTGTTCCAAATGAATTACATATGAGGGATGTTTTTTTAATGTATTAACGAGCACACTAAGAATACTGTTGTAGGAATCTTATCGGTGTTATTGTTACAAAGTTACACAACAGAGTTTATTAATGTTCAAAACCGAATAACTGAAATCCTCTAGATTAGTAGAGGGGAAAACAACTGGAGAAGCGGCCACAGACTGCAGGTCGCTCGGGTAGGCGCAGGCCGTAGTCAACTGAGACACCTGCTCACACGCAGCGTCTGAAGAAGGCACAAAACACGACAGGACAGGGTGATACACAATCACGGCAAAAACACGACAGGACAGGGCGAAACGCAATCACAGCATGGAATACAAAACAAGGAACCGACGGAACAGGAACGGATCACAAAGGAATAAATAGGGAGTCTAATCAGGGGAAAGGATCGGGAACAGGTGTGGAAAGACTAAATGATGATTAGGGGAATAGGAACAGCTGGGAGCAGGAACGGAACGACAGAGAGAAGAGAGAGCGAGAGAGTGAGAGAGGGAGGGGGAGAGAGAAGGATAGAACCAAACAAGACCAGCAGAGGGAAACGAATAGCATGGGGAGCACAGGGACAAGACATGACAATGAATGACAAACATGACAGTACCCCCCCACTCACCGAGCGCCTCCTGGCGCACTCGAGGAGGAATCCTGGCGGCAACGGAGGAAATCATCGATGAGCGAACGGTCCAGCACGTCCCGAGACGGAACCCAACTCCTCTCCTCAGGACCGTAACCCTCCCAATCCACTAGGTATTGGTGACCCCGTCCCGAGAACGCATGTCCATAATCTTATGTACCTTGTAAATAGGTGCGCTCTCGACAAGGACGGGAGGGGGAGGGAAGACGAACGGGGGTGCGAAGAAAGGGCTTAACACAGGAGACATGGAAGACAGGATGGACGCGACGAAGATGTCGCGGAAGAAGCAGTCGCACAGCGACAGGATTGACGACCTGGGAGACACGGAACGGACCAATGAACCGCGGAGTCAACTTACGAGAAGCTGTCGTAAGAGGAAGGTTGCGAGTGGAAAGCCACACTCTCTGGCCGCAACAATACCTTGGACTCTTAATCCTGCGTTTATTGGCGGCTCTCACCGTCTGTGCCCTGTAACGGCAAAGTGCAGACCTCACCCTCCTCCAGGTGCGCTCACAACGTTGGACAAACGCTTGAGCGGAGGGAACGCTGGACTCGGCAAGCTGGGATGAGAACAGAGGAGGCTGGTAACCCAGACTACTCTGAAACGGAGATAACCCGGTAGCAGACGAAGGAAGCGAATTGTGAGCGTATTCTGCCCAGGGGAGCTGTTCTGCCCAAGACGCAGGGTTCCTGAAAGAAAGGCTGCGTAGTATGCGACCAATCGTCTGATTGGCCCTCTCTGCTTGACCGTTAGACTGGGGATGAAACCCGGAAGAGAGACTGACGGACGCACCAATCAAACGACAGAACTCCCTCCAAAACTGTGACGTGAATTGCGGACCTCTGTCTGAAACGGCGTCTAACGGGAGGCCATGAATTCTGAATACATTCTCAATAATGATTTGTGCCGTCTCCTTAGCGGAAGGAAGTTTAGCGAGGGGAATGAAATGTGCCGCCTTAGAGAACCTATCGACAACCGTCAGAATCACAGTCTTCCCCGCAGACAAAGGCAGACCGGTAATGAAGTCTAAGGCAATGTGAGACCATGGTCGAGAAGGAATGGGGAGCGGTCTGAGACGACCGGCAGGAGGAGAGTTACCCGACTTAGTCTGCGCGCAGTCCGAACAGGCAGCCACGAAACGGCGCGTGTCACGCTCCTGAGTCGGCCACCAAAAGCGCTGGCGAATAGACGCAAGAGTGCCTCGAACACCGGGATGACCCGCTAACTTGGCAGAGTGAGCCCACTGAAGAACAGCCAGACGAGTGGAAACAGGGACGAAAAGGAGGTTACTAGGACAAGCGCGGCGACGCAGTGTGCGTGAGTGCTTGCTTAACCTGTCTTTCAATTCCCCAGACTGTTAACCCGACAACACGCCCATAAGGAAGAATCCCCTCGGGATCAGTAGAAGCCACAGAAGAACTAAACAGACGGGATAAGGCATCAGGCTTGGTGTTCTTGCTACCCGGACGGTAAGAAATCACAAACTCGAAACGAGCGAAAAACAACGCCCAACGAGCTTGACGGGCATTAAGTCGTTTGGCAGAACGGATGTACTCAAGGTTCTTATGGTCTGTCCAAACGACAAAAGGAACGGTCGCCCCTCCAACCACTGTCGCCATTCGCCTAGGGCTAAGCGGATGGCGAGCAGTTCACGGTTACCCACATCATAGTTGCGCTCAGATGGCGACAGGCGATGAGAAAAATAAGCGCAAGGATGAACCTTATCGTCAGACTGGGAGCGCTGGGATAGAATGGCTCCCACGCCTACCTCTGAAGCGTCAACCTCGACAATGAATTGTCTAGTGACGTCAGGAGTAACGAGGATAGGAGCGGACGTAAAACGTTCTTTTAGAAGATCAAAAGCTCCCTGGGCGGAACCGGACCACTTAAAACACGTCTTGACAGAAGTAAGAGCTGTGAGAGGGGCAGCAACTTGACCGAAATTACGAATGAAACGCCGATAGAAATTAGCGAAACCTAAGAAGCGCTGCAACTCGACACGTGACCTTGGAACGGGCCAATCACTGACAGCTTGGACCTTAGCGGAATCCATCTGAATGCCTTCAGCGGAAATAACGGAACCGAGAAAAGTAACGGAGGAGACATGAAAAGAGCACTTCTCAGCCTTTACGTAGAGACAATTCTCTAAAAGGCGCTGTAGAACACGTCGAACGTGCTGAACATGAATCTCGAGTGACGGAGAAAAAATCAGGATATCGTCAAGATAGACAAAAACAAAAATGTTCAGCATGTCTCTCAGAACATCATTAACTAATGCCTGAAAAACAGCTGGCGCATTGGCGAGACCGAACGGCAGAACCCGGTACTCAAAATGCCCTAACGGAGTATTAAACGCCGTTTTCCACTCGTCCCCCTCTCTGATGCGCACGAGATGGTAAGCGTTACGAAGGTCCAACTTAGTAAAGCACCTGGCTCCCTGCAGAATCTCGAAGGCTGATGACATAAGGGGAAGCGGATAACGATTCTTAACCGTTATGTCATTCAGCCCTCGATAATCCACGCAGGGGCGCAGAGTACCGTCCTTCTTCTTAACAAAAGAACCCCGCCCCGGCCGGAGAGGAAGAAGGCACTATGGTACCGGCGTCAAGAGACACAGACAAATAATCCTCGAGAGCCTTACGTTCGGGAGCCGACAGAGAGTATAGTCTACCTCGAGGAGGAGTGGTCCCCGGAAGGAGATCAATACTACAATCATACGACCGGTGAGGAGGAAGGGAGTTGGCTCGGGACCGACTGAAGACCGTGCGCAGATCATGATATTCCTCCGGCACTCCTGTCAAATCGCCAGGTTCCTCCTGAGAAGTAGGGACAGAAGAAATGGGAGGGATGGCAGACATTAAACACTTCACATGACAAGAAACGTTCCAGGATAGGATAGAATTACTAGACCAATTAATAGAAGGATTATGACATACAAGCCAGGGGTGACCCAAAACAACAGGTGTAAACGGTGAACGGAAAATCAAAAAAGACATAGTCTCACTGTGGTTACCAGATACTGTGAGAGTTAAAGGTAGTGTCTCAAATTTGATACTGGGAAGATGACTACCATCTAAGGCAAACATGGGCGTAGGCCTGTCTAACGGTCTGAAAGGAATGTTATGTTTCCGAGCCCATGCTTCGTCCATGAAACAACCCTCAGCCCCAGAGTCAATCAAAGCACTGCATGTAGCACCCGAACCGGTCCAGCGTAGATGGACCGACATAGTAGTACAAGATCTAGATGAAGGGACCTGAGTAGTAGCGCTCACCAGTAGCCCTCCGCTTACTGATGGGCTCTGGCCTCTTACTGGACATGAAATAACAAAATGTCCAGCAACTCCGCAATAGAGGCACAGGCGGTTGGTGATCCTCTGTTCCCTCTCCTTATTCGAGATGCGAATCCCTCCCAGCTGCATGGGCTCAGTCTCAAAGCCAGAGGGAGATGGTTGCGATGCGGAGCAGGGAAACACCGTTGATGCGAGCTCTCTTCCACGAGCCCGGTGACGAAGATCTACCCGTCGTTCTATGCGGATGGCGAGAGCAATCAAGGAGTCCACATCTGAAGGAACCTCCCGGGAGAGAATCTCATCCTTAACCACTGCGTGGAGTCCCTCCAGAAAACGAGCGAGCAGCGCCGGCTCGTTCCACTCACTAGAGGCAGCAAGAGTGCGAAACTCAATGGAATAATCCGTTATGGACCGTTCACCTTGGCATAAGGAAGCCAGGGCCCTAGAAGCCTCCTCACCAAAAACTGAACGGTCAAAAACCCGAATCATCTCCTCTTTAAAGTTCTGGAATCTGTTAGAGCAATCAGCCCTTGCCTCCCAGATAGCTGTGCCCCATTCTCGAGCCCGGCCAGTAAGGAGTGAAATGACGAAAGCAACCCGAGCTCTCTCTCTAGAGTATGTGTGGGGTTGGAGAGAGAACACAATCTCACACTGCGTGAGAAAGGAGCGGCACTCAGTGGGCTGCCCGGAGTAGCAAGGTGGGTTATTAACCCTGGGTTCAGGAGGCTCGGCAGGCCAGGGAGTAACAGGTGGCACGAGACGTAGACTCTGGAACTGTCCAGAGAGGTCGGAAACCTGAGCGGCCAGGTTCTCCACGGCATGGCGAGCAGCAGACAATTCCTGCTCGTGTCTGCCGAGCATGGCTCCTTGGATCTCGACGGCAGTGTAACGAGCGTCTGAAGTCGCTGGGTCCATTCTTTGGTCGGTTCCTTCTGTCATGCAGGTGAAGGAGGACCCAAACGCGACTTAACAGAAACAGAGTTTATTAATGTTCAAAACCGAATAACTGAAATCCTCTAGATTAGTAGAGGGGAAAACAACTGGAGAAGCGGCCACAGACTGCAGGTCGCTTCGGGTAGGCGCAGGCCGTAGTCAACTGAGACACCTGCTCACACGCAGCGTCTGAAGAAGGCACAAAACACGACAGGACAGGGTGATACACAATCACGGCAAAAAACACGACAGGACAGGGCGAAACGCAATCACAGCATGGAATACAAAACAAGGAACCGACGGAACAGGAACGGATCACAAAGGAATAAATAGGGAGTCTAATCAGGGGAAAGGATCGGGAACAGGTGTGGAAAGACTAAATGATGATTAGGGGAATAGGAACAGCTGGGAGCAGGAACGGAACGACAGAGAGAAGAGAGAGCGAGAGAGTGAGAGAGAAGGATAGAACCAAACAAGACCAGCAGAGGGAAACGAATAGCATGGGGAGCACAGGGACAAGACATGACAATGAATGACAAACATGA
>NW_025751056.1:0-16659 GCF_021184085.1 Oncorhynchus gorbuscha
AAGTCAGATTAGCACATATTCAAAGATTCAGACCCCTCTGATTCAGAGGAGTTGGGTTAGATGCGCAGACACATTTCAGTTGAATGTATTCAGTTGTACAACTGACTAGGTATCCCCTTTCCCCTTTCTATTCTGAACACATTATCATAAACAGACCCGCACAAAAATAGGGCCGAAGTGGGTTAGGTAACATACCCCTTTCTCTCCATGAAGAAGATGTATCCCTCTTCCCCCTCGGGATGATAGGAGAGGGCTGAGCTGGTCATGGAGAGCAGGCTCGAGGTCGGGCTGCGTCATTGAAGTGCTGTAGAGGCTCCGGCGGGAACGGCTGAGGCTGCTATTGCGTGTTAAAGGGGGCCGCATCTTAGAGGCTGCTGGAAAAAACCAGAGAGAGCGAGGGGTTTGTATGGTTACTATCATAATCATACATAGTGGACACACGCAAATTAAAAACACACATTTTTAAATCTATTTGAGCCAAGTTGAGGTCATAATGAGGTCATACTGAGGTTATACTGAGGTCATACACTCTGTCACTTTACAACTGTAAATGGAGTATTTTTGCATTTGCATGACAACCTCCACACTTACAGGTTAACTGTGGAATGATTGGAGGAGTGTCCTCGTCGAGGTCGTCCACCCCACCGGCGATGGGATAGGGGGCACGGAGACGCGGGCATGACCACCCAGCTGTGGTCTGAGTACAGGGTGGCAGTCAGGCTGGGCAGCCCAGCGTTGTGCACCAGGGAAGCCGCACAGCTTCTCCATCTGCTGCCAGCGGTGGAGCGCTCCCTCAGGCAGGCCGTCACCTCCGACAGGGACTTCCTGGAAACAATCAAATGTATTTAGAAAGCCATTTTTATACCAGTACTTATCACTATGTGCTTTCACAGCAAACCGGCCTAGACCTCAAAGAGCAAGTAGAAGCAGGGACACGGTGGCGAATCTCCCTAGAAGGAAGAAACCTAGAGAGGAACCCAGCTCAGAGGAGGCCTATTCTCTTCTGGCAGTACTGGTCTTTATCCAGACACTTGGGCTTCTGTGTTTATATTTGAAGCAGATTACCGCTAATGCATGGACAACAAGTTACTCTAATAGGTATTTATACCCGATAGGTAGAGTTTGACCTATGTGGGGAACCTTCTAGCCTCAGTCAGTAAGCAATAGACCTGGCATAAATCCCCAAGCCTTTTTCCACATCAATTCAGCTCAATGGACAAAGACATAGAGATCAGAGTGACAATGCACCGCACCGTGACAGCAGAGTAAATGAATGGTGAGCACGCGTCTTCTCTTACTTGGCCTCCAGGATCTTGTGGTCCACCTCGTCCAGTGACGAGCTGTGAGCGACGTGAAGGGTCCCAAACACACTACTCCGCTTCCTCTTGATTTTCTCTGCCTGACACAAAGACATAAGACACTGTTGGGTTTTGAGAAGATGAAACATACTTATTCATGTCACTGAGGGAGAGAGGGTCATGTACAGTGCCTTGCGAACGTATTCGGCCCCCTTGAACTTTGCGACCTTTTGCCACATTTCAGGTTTTCAAACATAAAGATATAAAACTGTATTTTTGTGAAGAATCAACAACAAGTGGGACACAATCATGAAGTGGAATGACATTTGTGGATATTTCAAACTTTTTAACAAATCAAAAACTGAAAAATTGGACGTGCAAAATTATTCAGCCCCCTTAAGTTAATACTTTGTAGCGCCACCTTTTGCTGCGATTACAGCTGTAAGTCGCTTGGGGTATGTCTCTATCAGTTTTGCACATCGAGAGACTGACATTTTTTCCCATTCCTCCTTGCAAAACAGCTCGAGCTCAGTGAGGTTGGATGGAGAGCATTTGTGAACAGCAGTTTTCAGTTCTTTCCACAGATTCTCGATTGGATTCAGGTCTGGACTTTGACTTGGCCATTCTAACACCTGGATATGTTTATTTTTGAACCATTCCATTGTAGATTTTGCTTCATGTTTTGGATCATTGTCTTGTTGGAAGACAAATCTCCGTCCCAGTCTCAGGTCTTTTGCAGACTCCATCAGGTTTTCTTCCAGAATGGTCCTGTATTTGGCTCCATCCATCTTCCCATCAATTTTAACCATCTTCCCTGTCCCTGCTGAAGAAAAGCAGGCCCAAACCATGATGCTGCCACCACCATGTTTGACAGTGGGGATGGTGTATTCAGGGTGATGAGCTGTGTTGCTTTTACGCCAAACATAACGTTTTGCAAACGTTATGCAAAGTAAAGATACACTGTTTGTACAGATGTGTAGGAGGAGACTCAGCCTAGCAGTAAAGATACAATGTTTGTACAGATGGGTAGGAGGAGACTCAGCCTAGCAGTAAAGATACAAACTGATACTCAGCCTGTTTGTGTTCAGATGTGTAGGAGGAGACTCAGCTTAGGAGGAAGAGTTAAATATCAGGGCTTGTACAGATGTGTAGGAGGAGACTCAGCCTAGCAGTAAAGATACACTGTTTGTACAGATGTGTAGGAGGAGACTCAGCCTAGCAGTAAAGATACAATGTTTGTACAGATGGGTAGGAGGAGACTCAGCCTAGCAGTAAAGATACAATGTTTGTACAGATGGGTAGGAGGAGACTCAGCCTAGCAGTAAAGATACAATGTTTGTACTGATGGGTAGGAGGAGACTCAGCCTAGGAGAAAGGGTTTAATATCAGTGTGTGTTCAGATGTGTAGGAGGAGACTCAGCCTAGGAGGAAGAGTTAAATATCAGGGCTTGTACAGATGTGTAGGAGGAGACTCAGCCTAGCAGTAAAGATACACTGTTTGTACAGATGTGTAGGAGGAGACTCAGCCTAGGAGGAAGGGTTAAATATCAGTGCTTGTGTGAAAATGTGTCTAATGCAGCTGTATTGATTCTCTGGGAAGAATAAACTTGGTGAAGCTTTCATGTCGGTTGAGTTTTCACTCTGAATGAGAACCTAACAACACTATATGGGGCGGCAGGGTAGCCTAGTGGTTAGAGCGTTGGACTAGTAACCGAAAGGTCCCCGAGCTGACAAGGTACAAATCTGTCGTTCTGCCCCTGAACAGACAGTTAACCCCTGTTCCTAGACCGTCATTGAAAATAAGAATTTGTTCTTAACTGACTTGTCTAGTTAAGTTAAATCAAGGTAAAATAAATAAAAAATATGGCTGATCCCCACTATCATTCAATATTTCCATTCTCTGCTACAATGCATGTTCGTGCCTTATCGTGTCAAAAATCGGCCCATTGTAGCAGCTGTTCATGAATACATTCCTACAGCTACTGAATTTAAAATGGATTCAACTGAGATGTTTGTCAAATGGCCAACATAGGAAAAACCCCATAATGTCAAAGTGGAATGATGTTTTTAGACCTTTTTACAAATTCATTAAAAAAAAAAATTTTAAAGCTGAAATGTCTTGAGTCAATAAGTATTCAACCCCTTCGTTATGGCAAACCTAAATAAGTTCAGGTGTAAAAATGTTCTTAACAAGTCAAATAAGTTGCATGGACTCACTCTGTGTGCAATAAAAGTGTTTAACATGTTTTTTAAATGATTACCTCATCTCTGTTCCCCACATATACAATTACAGTATCTGTAAGGTCCCCCAGACGAGCAGTGAACTTCAAACAGATTTAACCACAAAGACTAAGGAGGTTTTCCAAAGCCTCGCAAAGAAGGACACCTATTGGTAGATGAGTAAAACATTTTAAAAAGCAGACATTGAATATCCCTTTGAGCATGGTGAAGGTATTAACAACACTGGATGGTGTATTAATACACCCAGTCACTACAAGGTACAGGCGTCCTTCTTAACTCAGTTGCCGGAGAGGAAGGAAACCGCTCAGGGATTTCACCATGAGGCCAATGGTGACTTTAAAACAGTTAGAGTTTAATGGCTGTGATAGTAGAAAACTGAGGATGGATCAACAACATTGTAGTTACTCCAGAATTCTAACCTAAATGACAGAGTGAAAAGATGGAAGCCTGTACAGAAAACAAATATTCCAAAACATTGAATCAAAACTGCTAAAAATGTGGCAAAGAAATTAACTTTATATCCTGAATACAAAGTGCTATGTATTGGGGCAAATCCAACACACCACATCACTGAGTACCATTATTCATATTTTCAAGCATGGTGGTAGCTGCATCAAGTTATGTGTATGCTTGTCATCGGCAAGGTGTAGGGAGTTTTCTAGGATAAAAATAAACAGAATAGAGCGAAGCACAGTCCTAGAGGAAAACCTGGATCAGTCTGCTTCCAGACAGAGACAAATGTACCTTCAAGCAGGATGATAACCTGAAACACCAGGCCAACTATACACTGCAGTTCCAAACCAAGACAACATTGAATGTTCCTGTGTGGCCCAGTTACGGTTTTGTCTTAAATCGGCTTGACTTGAAAATGACTGGCTAGCAATGATCAACAACCAACTCAACAGAGAGCTTGAATAATTTTTTATACATGTGCGCAAAGCTCTTCAAGAATTACCCAGAAAGACTCACAGCTGTAATCGCTGCCAAAGGTGATTCTAACATGTATTGACTCAGAAGTGTGAATACTTATGTAAAATGAGATACTGTATTTCTGTATTTCAATATGTTTGCAAACATTTCTAAAAACATGTTTTTACTTTGTCATGGGGTATTGTGTGTGTAGATGGGTGAGATACAAAGTCAATGTAATCCATTTTTTAAATTCAGGCAGTAACACAACATAATGGGGAATGAATTATTTCTGAAGGTACTGTACATCTCTTGCCAAGACCACAATCTGTTGGCTAGAGCAGAAACAGACTGGTGTCCAGACTGATATACAATACAATTTACTACAGAGACTAGTTTTATCAATAAGTCCTCAAATTGGGACACATCTACTTTAATGAGAGCAACATATTGCTGTGTCTCCTGGTTTGTGCTATCACAGCGCCACATTTAATTGACTTCTGAAATTGCCTGATGAGTCAGTCTAGCTGCAAAGGCAAAAACAAAGGCAAAAACAAAGGCAAAAAAAAACAATGCAATTAAAAAGTAATTTAGCTGTGTCATTAAAAAAACTCATTAGGAAAAAAATAACTAATTTTGTTTCTGTGTGTGTGTGTGTGTGTGTGTGTGTGTGTGTGTGTGTGTGTGTGTGTGTGTGTGTGTGTGTGTGTGTGTGTGTGTGTGTGTGTGTGTGTGTGTGTGTGTGTGTGTGTGTGTGTGTGTGTGTGTTTGCCTGTCCGTGTATCTGTGTGCGTGCTTGTGCGAGTAAGTTTTCAATTATACAAGGGCAATGCTTGTTCCAAATTGCACCTCAGAATTGAACACTCAACTAGTTTACAAATTCAGAACCCAGTGAGGTTTGAACCAAAATCCCCCTAAAGTCTGCTCCTACTTAGAAAACTCTCTCAAGGAAGTGATGTCTTAGCGATGTCATTTGTTCTCAGGAAGTTACCTCTTCCTTAGCGACCGTGAGCTGCAGCTCCGCGCTGTGTTTTCTTGATGTTGTAGTATTGGACCTCCACCTCGTGGGTGAGGTTGTAGCCACATCTGTAGGGGGGCGTCGGGCACCACTCCGTCTGCATCTCCTTCTCTGCTGCTTCAGGGCCATACGAACCTGGAGACAGGAGGAGGGGGCACATTTGGCGTCACACGCGTATGAATTAAAACGGTATCAGGGGCATAAAAGTGGGGCAGTACTGTTACTGTACGTAAGGGGATGGTACTATGCAATGTGCAGGGGAACAATGTCAAATGCTTTACTGTGGAATACCAGTATACACAGAGGAATAGTATTCTGTGTGGTAAGCATATGCTCTGAATTCCACACTGCATTCATATGGTAATTGGGATTGCATTGTACTGTATGCACCACTAGGGGGAAGTATTTCACGTGACACAGAGAGACGGGATTTGACTCAACACAGGGGGACAGTATTTCACGTGACACAGAGAGACAGGATTTGACGCAACACAGGGGGACAGTATTTCACGTGACACAGAGAGACAGGATTTGACGCAACACAGGGGGACAGTGACACAG
The DNA here is from genome assembly GCF_021184085.1 of Oncorhynchus gorbuscha. NCBI lineage: Eukaryota > Metazoa > Chordata > Actinopteri > Salmoniformes > Salmonidae > Oncorhynchus > Oncorhynchus gorbuscha. The sequence continues at coordinate 6,028 of NW_025751056.1, forward strand.
AGACAGGATTTGACGTGACACAGGGGACAGTATTTGAGACAGGATTTGACGCAACACAGGGGGACAGTATTTCACGTGACACAGAGAGACGGGATTGACGCAACACAGGGGGGACAGTATTTCACGTGACACAGAGAGACGGGATTTGACGCAACACAGGGGGACAGTATTTCCTGTGACACAGAGAAACAGGATTTGACGCAACACGGGGGGGACAGTATTTCACGTGACACAGAGAGACAGGATTTGACGCAACACAGGGGACAGTATTTCACATGACACAGAGAAACAGGATTTGACGCAACACAGGGGACAGTATTTCACGTGACACAGAGACAGGATTTGACGCAACACAGGGGGACAGTATTTCATGTGACACAGAGAGACAGGATTTGATAACACAGGGTGACAGTATTTCACGTGACACAGGTGGACAGTATTCTGTTTGAGCGTTTCAAAGGGGAGGAATTGTACCCGGTGAGAAATTGTTTTTAGGATTTTTAGGTCACTTTTCATAACACGTACAAGATCAAATAATAAAACAAGCTGTTTTAAATATGAAAAATAGATTGTCAAAGCTGTAAAACATGATCACATAAACATCAACTTAGTGAATAGCCTTGGTGTTTAATATGAGTGTTTCAGCATGATGTATACTTTATATTCTTCACACTTATATTTGACTAATGTCTATATGTTTTTGTTGTCAATGTTTTGGGGGCTAAACTAGCAGAAGTAATCTCATAGTTGGAAGAGTAGCAGAGTTAATCGCTAATTATGTAATTAGGCTGGTTTTCATTGACAAAAGCAATATCTCAAAAGAAAAACACTGTGGCGTGTGTAATGGAAACGACAGATAGAAGAAATGCTCTAAAGAACGATACATTTTTAAATTAAATGGTGTTCGGCAGGGATGGATTATTATTTTTGTCGAACTTTCTTTTTGCGACAAATTATGATGAAAAATACGGTTCTTCGAATAAATTATTTTTTTGCCAAATAATTTGAAGTACTCAGGGGACGTGATGTCATCAGTAACCACAGAAATCACTCCATATTGTTGTGTCTGATAAAAGGCTTTTCTAAAAAGCTTTTAAATGTTGATGAGATGCTTTTTTCATTATATTAGGCTATTTCTCTTTCACCACACAGTCTATCCACTAAAACTTTGTGGACAATATTGACACAGATTTTTACCAAAATGAATATTTTATATGAAAAATAAGAAAAATTGGTTATTCAAGTATACATTACCCACACACACACACTGAGTATCTCTCTCTCAGATTCAACAACTGATTCCAGACATATAAATACTGTAAATATACCAAAGAAAGGTATGTTAATTGCTCACTAGAATATATTCAGTTTAAGGAACAAAATTCATGAAATACGCTGTCTAGTGCAGTCAAACAATATCCATGTATTGGCAATATGAGAGACTCACTTGACTCTTCTATTGTGGATGCTGAGATCTCTATACATGGAGACAATATGTTCAGGAGGGACAGAAATAGATATGGGGGCGCAGTTGCAGTTTACATCCAGAGTCATATTCCAGCAAAACAATGTCAGGACTTAATGTTGAATGGATTAGAGGCACTATGGGTACAGGTGCATTTACCACATTTGAAACCTATACTAGTTGGTTGCTGCTGTCACCTGATGTGAAATATCTTGATGTAATTTGCGAAATGTTGGATAAGTTATCTGATGAAAATAGGGAAATATTTTTTGTGAGATATGAATAGTGATTTTTGAATACAAACTGTCCAAATAGAAAGTAATTTCTGTTTCCAATGAATGTAACCTGACCTAAGTTATGACATCACCAACCAGAATGTTCACTGATAGGTCCGGTATCACATCTTTACCACCATGGCTGAACATTGTTCTAAAGCTGTATCAGTGACACTGGGTGGCAGTGATCATAACCTGGTTGCATTCACTAGGAAAACGAACATACCAAAAGGCTGGCCCGACAGTGGGTTCAATCAGGACTCGTTTTTTGGATGAGATTAAGATGGGTAAGGGAACACATAAATCATGTTGTTATTAAGATGGGTAAGGGAACACATAGATCAGATTGTTATTAAGATGGGTAAGGGAACACATAGATCAGATTGTTATTAAGATGGGTAAGGGAACACATAGATCAGATTGTTATTAAGATGGGTAAGGGAACACATAGATCAGATTGTTATTAAGATGGGTAAGGGAACACATAGATCAGATTGTTATTAAGATGGGTAAGGGAACACATAGATCAGATTGTTATTAAGATGGGTAAGGAACACATAGATCAGATTGTTATTAAGATGGGTAAGGGAACACATAGATCAGATTGTTATTAAGATGAGTAAGGGAACACATAGATCAGATTGTTATTAAGATGGGTAAGGGAACACATAGATCAGATTGTTATTAAGATGGGTAAGGGAACACATAGATCAGATTGTTATTAAGATGGGTAAGGGAACACATAGATCAGATTGTTATTAAGATGGGTAAGGGAACACATAGATCAGATTGTTATTAAGATGGGTAAGGGAACACATAGATCAGATTGTTATTAAGATGGGTAAGGGAACACATAGATCAGATTGTTATTAAGATGGGTAAGGGAACACATAGATCAGATTGTTATTAAGATGGGCAAGGGAACACATAGATCAGATTGTTATTAAGATGGGTAAGGGAACACATAGATCAGATTGTTATTAAGATGGGTAAGGGAACACATAGATCAGATTGTTATTAAGATGGGTAAGGGAACACATAGATCAGATTGTTATTAAGATGGGTAAGGGAACACATAGATCAGATTGTTATTAAGATGGGTAAGGGAACACATAGATCAGATTGTTATTAAGATGGGTAAGGGAACACATAGATCAGATTGTTATTAAGATGGGTAAGGGAACACATAGATCAGATTGTTATTAAGATGGGCAAGGGAACACATAGATCATGTTGTTATTAAGATGGGTAAGGGAACACATAGATCAGATTGTTATTAAGATGGGTAAGGAACACATAGATCAGATTGTTATTAAGATGGGTAAGGGAACACATAGATCAGATTGTTATTAAGATGGGTAAGGGAACACATAGATCAGATTGTTATTAAGATGGGCAAGGGAACACATAGATCAGATTGTTATTAAGATGGGTAAGGGAACACATAGATCAGATTGTTATTAAGATGGGTAAGGGAACACATAGATCAGATTGTTATTAAGATGGGTAAGGGAACACATAGATCAGATTGTTATTAAGATGGGTAAGGGAACACATAGATCAGATTGTTATTAAGATGGGTAGGGAACACATAGATCAGATTGTTATTAAGATGGGTAAGGGGAACACATAGATCAGATTGTTATTAAGATGGGCAAGGGAACACATAGATCAGATTGTTATTAAGATGGGTAGGGAACACATAGATCAGATTGTTATTAAGATGGGTAAGGAACACATAGATCATGTTGTTATTAAGATGGGTAAGGGGAACATAGATCATGTTGTTATTAAGATGGGCAAGGGAACACATAGATCAGATTGTTATTAAGATGGGTAAGGAACATAGATCAGATTGTTATTAAGATGGGTAAGGGAACACATAGATCAGATTGTTATTAAGATGGGTAAGGGAACACAGATCATGTTGTTATTAAGATGTGAGGGAACACATAGATCAGATTGTTATTAAAGATGGGTAAGGGAACACATAGATCAGATTGTTATTAAAAGATGGGTAAAGGAACACATAAGATCATGTTATTAAGATGGGTAAAGGGGAACACATAGATCATGCTGTTATTAAGATGGGTAAGGGAACACATAGATCAGTTGTTATTAAAGATGGGCAAGGGAACACATAGATCAGATTGTTATTAAGATAGGTAAGGGAACACATAGAATCAGATTTATTATTAAGATGGGCAGGGAACACATAGATCAGATTGTTATTCACAGATGGGTAAGGGAACACATAGATCAGATTGTTATTAAGATGGGTAAGGAACACATAGATCAGTTGTTATTAAGATGGGTAAGGAACATAGATCATGTTGTTATTAAGATGGGTAAAGGAATTGCTGTTACAAGAAATTGTTCAGAGTATGTAACATTTAGCACACTGAATCAGGTGATTAAATCCCTGGTCCTATCACACACAGAGTACTGTCTGGTTATATGGTCAATCCCTGGTCATATCACACTTAGAGTACTGTCTGGTTATATGGTCAATCCCTGGTCCTATCACACTTATAGTACTGTCTGGTTATATGGTCAATCCCTGGTCCTATCACACTTATAGTACTGTCTGGTTATATGGTCAATCCCTGGTCATATCACACTTAGAGTACTGTCTGGTTATCGGTCAATCCCTGGTCTATCACACCTATATATACTGTCTGGATTTATATAGGTCATCCCTGGTCCTCACTTATAGTACTGTCTGGTTAAGTTATATGATGCAAATCCCTGGTCATATCACACTTAGAGTACTGTCTGGTTATATGGTCAATCCCTGGTCCTTTATCATGAGTACTGGATTACTATGGTCAATCCCTGGTCATATCACACTTATAGTACTGTCTGGTTATATGGTCAATCCCTGGTCATATCACACTTGGAGAGTACTGTCTGGTTATATGGTCAATCCTAGTCATATCACACTTATAGTACTGTCTGGTTATATGGTCAATCCCTGGTCATATCACACTTAGAGTACTGTCTGGTTATATGGTCAATCCCTGGTCATATCCACTTTATAGTACTGTCTGGTTATATGGTCAATCCTGGTCCTATCACTTAGAGTTTTGTCAGTTATATGGTTTCCATAAATGACCTGTTAGTTACTAAAATTAGTAAACATTCTGGTAACTTTGGTAAATGACTGGTAGTTTTGCAACCTTAAGGACATGCGACACACCTCTCAATGGTTCCTGCCTGCACCAGCTCCTCCTCTGCGTGTTTGAGGGCGGCTGAGCTCTCGGCCCCCTAGGCGTAGTTCGCGGAGGCGGTAACGACTCCTTCTTGGCCCCGCTGATCTGCGTCTCTCATCTTCTGCTCCAGGTTCTGCTTCTCAGCCACTGTGCGGTTCTCCTCCTGGGCCTTCTCAACCTGGGAGGCCATGAAAACCTGACAAAAGTCATCTTTACCACCCAAAACAACCAACTTACCACCCGAACCCTGGGCCCGGTCCAATGCCTAACATGTTACACAAAGAGATCGACATCATTTAACACGGTGGCTGGGTGTTCTAGTGAGTCAGAACAATACCTGTAACATCTATATACAGAATACACACCTTTATAAAACCTTAATGAAAACTGCTAGGTTACGTACCGTCCCTGTAGGTCCATGAGGCTCTGCTCAGCACTCTGCAGGCTCTCCAAGTCCTTAAATCATCTGACCCATGTGGACCCGGGAAGACTTGTTCTGGATATAAACGAACCAGCAGCCCCCACCCCGATCACTATAGATACCATCAACACAAGTCCTTCAACCAGTTGTGTTGCGGACCTGGGGAAAGGGGTGGAATGGAGCGGTGTTTATTGGCGGTCCACGCCTGGCTCAGTTGGTAGGCATGACCCTGCAATGCCTTGATAAGCGGGTTCGATTCCGGGACCACCACACGTTAAAGCATTAAGGCCGTATTGACCTTACAGGAAGCTGTACAATAGTATGCATGGTATCTTTGGATTGATGGTTTGGTAAAAAGGTTCTGGTGAATGTAGAGATGGGAGGGGGACAGAGTCATATTGTTGATCATTTCCTTGATGGAAGAAGACATATGATGAGTAAACATGGTTCTGTTTGTACCCAGACACCCCCGCAGTGGCACCAAACCCACACGTATGTATAGTGTACTTACGTGAGGGAGGGCCGAAGAGCACAGCATCTAGTGCTTTGAGATTGAGTTTCTGTTTGTGTCGCTGGTCTAATATCTTCAGCTGACCCGACATAAACGACGGTTCGTTCGCCGCCAATCTGAAACAGAGAGAGAAAACGTGTTGAGAACGAGAATAGAACGCTGATCAACCAACTACAGTATGTGATACATGACCAAGTAAGACAAGGTCTGTCTTGAACTGTGTGTGTGTGTGTGTGTGTGTGTGTGTGTGTGTGTGTGTGTGTGTGTGTGTGTGTGTGTGTGTGTGTGTGTGTGTGTGTGTGTGTGTGTGTGTGCGCGTGCGCGTGCGCGTGAGTGTGTGTCCGTGTGTGTGTGTGTACGTGTGTTCCTGTGTGTGCGTCAGTGTGTGTGTGTGTCAGTGTGTGTCCGTGTGTGTATCAGTGTGTGTATCAGTGTGTCTGAACATGTCGGTGTACTCGTGCCACCACCATCTTGTGGTCCTTCTGTAGCTCAGTTGGTAGAGCATGGCGCTTGTAACGCCAGGGTAGTGGGTTCGATTCCCGGGACCACCCATACGTAGAATGTATGCACACATGACTGTAAGTCGCTTTGGATAAAAGCGTCTGCTAAATGGCATATATCTTAAACCAGATCAGACAACATGGCAGCCAGTGACACCCAATCCACTGCTGTGACATCATTTAATGAGTCAGCACCCCCGACGGGTACGGGGGGGTAAAACAACACCCCTGACCCCCTTCAACCCCCCTCTTCAACCCTCCTCCTCTATCCATATAGTCATTCCTTACATGAGTACATGGAGTCTCATTCCTGAAGAGATTCTAGTGGAACTGCTCTGACTCTCCCCTTCGTGTCATTAAGACGGTGTTATTGGTCCCATCTAAACAAGATCAAGTCCATAGAAAGGTGACTCCTTGATATAACAATCGCCTGCTGACTTCGGGGTCATGAACTGGGATGTCTAAACTGCACTAACGTGACTATCGGACAACATGGGCAGGGAGATGTTTTGCTAGTCGAAGTGGGCAAATGTTTTATGTGTGTGTCATGTTTGATCATTTCTCTCCCATTCCACCTGCATTAACCTTACATATCCAGCAGAAGGGAGCATTGGTCTGAGTAACAAATTGAGCTCATTGTTTATGATGTGCATTTCAACTTTTCAAACTAAACCTGAAACCGTTTAGCATATATCTACATATTGATAAAGCAGTGCAACGCGATATCTTCACCATCGCACAAAATCACTACTGTTTACACATCATGGAAGACACGATTCAGTTCAGTGGTGTTGTTGGTATCTGTGATATTCTGTGTTGTGTGATAATGTAGTCACCGAGGCAGAGTGTTTCCATTGATCCGGAACTCTCTGAAGCTCGTCTCGTACTGAGGCAGCTCCACAGATTCCTTCAGCCACTGGACTGTGTCCTCCGTCGTCCAGTTATGAACTGCAGACAGAGACTGAAATTGACATTTGCTTCTTCCATTTACCCTCTCTCCCATTCCTCCCATTTACCCTCACTCCCATTCCTCCCATTTACCCTCTCTCCCATTCCTCCCATTTACCCTCTCTCCCATTCCTCCAATTTACCCTCACTCCCATTCCTCCCATTTACCCTCACTCCCATTCCTCCCATTTACCCTCTCTCCCATTCCTCCCATTTACCCTCACTCCCATTCCTCCCATTTACCCTCTCTCCCATTCCTCCCATTTACCCTCACTCCCATTCCTCCCATTTACCCTCTCTCCCATTCCTCCAATTTACCCTCTCTCCCATTCCTCCCATTTACCCTCTCTCCCATTCCTCCCATTTACCCTCTCTCCCATTCCTCCCATTTACCCTCTCTCCCATTCCTCCCATTTACCCTCTCTCCCATTCCTCCCATTTACCCTCTCTCCCAGTCCTCCCATTTACCCTCTCTCCCATTCCTCCCATTTACCCTCTCTCCCAGTCCTCCCATTTACCCTCTCTCCCATTTACCCTCTCTCCCATTCCTCCCATTTACCCTCTCTCCCATTCCTCCCATTTACCCTTTCTCCCATTCCTCCCATTTACCCACTCTCCCATTCCTCCCATTTACCCTCTCTCCCATTCCTCCCATTTACCCTCTCTCCCATTCCTCCCTTCCATTTACCCTCTCTCCCATTCCTCCCATTTACCCTCTCTCCCATTCCTCCCTTCCATTTACCCTCTCTCCCATTCCTCCCTTCCATTTACCCTCTCTCCCATTCCTCCCATGTACCCTCTCTCCCATTCCTCCCTTCCATTTACCCCCTCTCCCTTCCACTTACCCCCTCTCCTTCCACTTACCCCTCTCCCTTCCACTTACCCCCCTCTCCCTTCCATTTACCCCCCTCTCCTTCCATTAATCCCCTCTCCCTTCCATTTACCCCCTCTCCCTTCTACTTACCTCCTCTCCTTTCCTCCCACCCCCTCTCCTTTCCTCCCACCCCCTCTCCTTTCCTCCCACCCCCTCTCCTTTCCTCCCACCCCCTCTCCTTTCCTCCCACCCCCTCTCCCTTTCATTTACCCCCTCTCTCCTTCCATTTACCCCTCTCCCTTCCATTTACCCCCTCTCCTTTCCTCCCACCCCCTCTCCTTCCATTTACCCCCTCTCCTTTCCTCCCACCCCCTCTCCCTTCCATTTACCCCCTCTCCCTTCCATTTACCCTCTCCCTTCCATTTACCCCCTCCTTTCCTCCCACCCTCTCCCTTCCATTTACCCCCTCTCCCTTCCATTTACCCCTCTCCTTTCCCCTCCCACCCCTCTCCCTTCCATTTACCCCCTCTCCCTTCCATTTACCCCCTCTCCCTTCCATTTACCCCCTCTCCTTTCCTCCCACCCCTCTCCCTTCCATTTACCCCCTCTCCTTCCATTTACCCCCTCTCCTTTCCTCCCACCCTCTCCCATTCCATTTACCCCCTCTCACCTTCCATTTACCCCTCTCCCTTCCATTTACCCCCTCTCCTTTCCTCCCACCCTCTCCCTTCCATTTACCCCCTCTCCTTTCATTTACCCCCTCTCCCTTCCATTTACCCCCTCTCCTTTCCTCCCACCCCTCTCCCTTCCATTTACCCCCTCTCCTTTCCCTCCCACCCCTCTCTCCTTCCATTTACCCCCTCTCCCTTCCATTTGCCCCTCTCCCTTCCATTTACCCCCTCCCTTTCCTCCCCACCCCTCTCCCTTCCATTTACCCACTCCCCTTTCCTCCCACCCCCTCTCCCTTCCATTTACCCCCCTCTCCCTTTCATTTACCCCCTCTCCCTTCCATTTACCCCCTCTCCTTTCCTCCCACCCCTCTCCCTTCCATTTACCCCTCTCCTTTCCTCCCACCCCTCTCCCTTCCATTTACCCCTCTCCCTTCCATTTACCCCCCTCTCCTTCCATTTACCCCCTCTCCTTTCCTCCCACCCCCTCTCCCTTCCATTTACCCACTCCCTTTCCTCCCACCCCTCTCCCTTCCATTTACCCCTCTCCCTTCCATTTACCCCCTCTCCTTTCCTCCCACCCCCTCCCTTCCATTTACCCCCTCCCCCTTCCATTTACCCACTCCCCTTTCCTCCCACCCCTCCCCCTTCCATTTACCCCCTCCCCTTCCATTTGCCCCCTCCCCCTTCCATTTACCCCCTCTCCTTTCCTCCCACCCCTCCCCCTTCCATTTACCCCCTCTCCTTTCCTCCCACCCCCTCTCCCTTCCATTTACCCCCTCTCCTTTCCTCCCACCCCTCTCCCTTCCATTTACCCCCTCTCCCTTCCATTTACCCCCTCTCCCTTCCATTTACCCCCTCTCGCTTCCATTTACCCCCTCTCCTTTCCTCCCACCCCTCTCCTTCCATTTACCCCTCTCCTTCCATTTACCCCCTCTCCCTTCCATTCCACCCCTCTCCCCTTCCATTTACCCCTCTCCTTCCTCCGCCACCCCTCTCACTTCCATTTACCCCTCTCCCTTCCATTTACCCCCTCTCCCTTTCCTCCCCACCCCTCTCCTTCCATTTACCCCCTCTCCCTTCCATTTACCCCCTCTCCTTTCCATCCCACCTCTCCCTTCCATTTACCCCCTCTCCCTTCCATTTACCCTATCCTTTCCTCCCACCCCTCTCCTTCCATTTACCCCCTCCCTTCCATTTACCCCCTCTCCCTTCCATTTACCCCCTCTCCTTTCCTTCCCACCCTCTCCCCTTCCATTTACCCCTCTCCTTCCATTTACCCCCTCTCCCTTCCATTTACCCCCTCTCCTTTCCTCCCCACCCCTCTCCCTTCCATTTACCCCACTCCCCTTTCCTCCCACCCCTCCCTTCCATTTACCCCCCTCTCCTTCCATTCACCCCTCTCCTTTCCTCCCACCCCTCCCCTTCCATTTACCCCTCTCCCCTTCCATTTACCCACTCCCTTTCCTCCCACCCCCTCCCTCTCCATTTACCCCCTCCCCCTTCCATTTCACCCCTTCTCCTTCCATTTGCCCCCTCTCCTTTCCTCCCACCCCCTCCTTCCATTTACCCCTCTCCTTTCCTCCCACCCCTCTCCCCTTCCATTTACCCCTCTCCTTTCCTCCCCACCCCCCCTTCATTTACCCCCTCCCCTTCCCATTTACCCCTCTCCTTCCATTTACCCCCTCTCCTTTCCTCTCCCACCCCCTCCCCCTTCCATTTACCCCCTCCCCTTCCATTTACCCACTCCCTTCCATCCCACCCCTCTCCCTTCCATTTACCCCCTCTCCTTCCATTTACCCCCTCTCCTTCCCACCC
>NW_025751057.1:0-16659 GCF_021184085.1 Oncorhynchus gorbuscha
TATATCTGTACAGGTGAGAGGGAGGAGCCAAGGGGCAGGGTATATCTGTACAGGTGAGAGGGAGGGGCTGGGGGCAGGGTATATCTGTACAGGTGAGAGGGAGGAGTCGAGGTTAAATAGTTTGGCCTACCTGTACTGGTGAGTGGTAGTAGAAGTACCTGCTATATCTCTGGGACAAGGCCTCTCACGCCAGAAGGATCACATGCTGTTTCTAGTGTTGTATTAATAAACTTTTGGCATACCTATGTTGTTACATTATCCAACCCCTCACAGTAAGCATAGTTGAGTGTAATTTTCAACATGTTATTGGATCATATAGCTTTATAGACCTCAATGTGCATCCCAAATGGCACCCTATGTCCTATATAGTGCACTACTTTTGACCGGAGCCCTATGGGGGAATGAATCGTTTAGAGAATAGGGACACAGTTGCGACACCGTTCATAGGCCTGAGTGTCTATAGACCATAGTCATCAAGTCCTCTCATGTTTTAGTACACTACAGCTTTACCTCGGGGACTCTTTGACCTGCTACCTGATATAACACTCTTCTCCCTCCATTTTCTCCTACAATCCCCCTCACTTCTCCTCTACTCTCTTTTTGTTTCCTACCCAGACCTCTCTCTCTCTCTCTCTACCTTTCTACCTCCTCTCTCCCTCTCTCTCTCTGTCTCTCTCTCTGTCTCTGTCTCTGTCTCTGTCTCTCTCTCTGTCTCTGTCTCTCTCTCTGTCTCTCTCTCTGTCTCTCTCTCTGTCTCTCTCTCTGTCTCTGTCTCTCTGTCTCTCTCTCTGTCTCTCTGTCTCTCTGTCTCTGTCTCTCTGTCTCTCTCTCTGTCTCGGTCTCTGTCTCTCTGTCTCTCAATTCAATTCAAATGGCTTTATTGTTATGGGAATCATATGTTTACGTTGCCAAGTGAAATGGATGAACAAACGTGAAATAAACACTAAAACCTAACAGTAAACATTACACTCACACATTTTCCAAAATAATAAAGACATTTCAAATGTCATGTTATGTCTATATACAGTGTTGTAGCGATGTGCAAATAGTTAGTTAAAGTACAAAATGGAAAATAAATACATATGGGTTGTATTTACAATGGTGTTTGTTCTTCACTGGTTGCCCTTTTCTTGTGGCAACAGGTCACAAATCTTGCTGCTGTGATGGAACACTGTGGTATTTCACCCAGTAGATATGGGAGTTTATCAAAATTGGATTTGTTTTCGAATTCTTTGTGGGTCTGTGTAATCTGAAGGAAATGTATGTCTCTAATATGATTATACATTTGGCAGGAGGTTAGGAAGTGCAGCTCTCTCTACTTCCTTTAAGTCAAATTATCCCCCTCTCTACAGTACGGCTTGTACTCAGCCTTCATGGGTGGGTTCATCTATACGTTTCTGGGAACCTCCAAGGATGTAACCCTGGGTCCTACTGCCATCATGTCCCTGCTGTGTGCCTCCTACGTGGGGGGAGACCCGGTCCGAGCCGTCCTCCTCAGCCTGATCTGTGGAACCATACAGACTGCTGCGGCTCTACTACTATTAGTAGGGAGAAATAATAGTTTGTTGTAGATTGTCTTCTAGTTCTGGTTCTAGATCCTCACCCTTGTAGTCATGGTTCTAGATCACCCTCATAGTTATGGTTCTAGATTACCCTCGTAGTCCTGATTCTAGATGAACCTTGTAGTCCTGGTTCTAGATCATCCTCGTAGTTCTGGTTCGAGATCACCGTAGTTCTGGTTCGGGATCATAGTGCTGGTTCTAGATTACCCTCATAGTTATGGTTCTAGATCACCCTCAGGTATGGTTCTAGATAATCCCTCATAGTTCTGGTTCTAGATCACCCTCACAGTTATGGTTCTAGATCATCCTCATAGTAATGGTTCTAGATTACCCTCACTTAGTTATGGTTCTAGATTACCCTCATAGTCCTGGTTATAGATGCACCTCATAGTCCTGGTTCTAGATGCACCTCATAGTCCTGGTTCTAGATGAACCTTGTAGTCTGGTTCTAGATCATCCTCGTAGTTCTGGTTCAGAGATCACCCTCGTAGATCTGGTTCCGGGATCATCATAGTGCTGGTTCTAGATTACCTCGTAGTTATGGTTCTAGATTACCCTCATAGTTATGGTTCTAGATAATCCTCAAGGGGAAGTTCTATTTCTAGATAATTTCTGGTTTCAGGGTTTCTTCTGGACTTCATCTCATTTCCGGTGATCAAAGGCTTCACCTGTGCTGCCGCGGTAACCATAGGCTTCGGTCAAGTCAAGGTGACACACACACACACACACACACACACACACACACACACACACACACACACACACACACACACACACACACACACACACACACACACACACACACACACACACACACACACACACACACACACACACACACACACACACACACACACACACACACAGGTAGAGTAGAGGACATCCTTACACCTCACACACAATACACACCTTCTGACAACGAGACCAGGTGTGAGGACAGTGTTAATACCTGAGACCAGTGTTGTTTTGTCTCAGAATGTGCTACAGGGGACTGAAGGACATACCTCATGAGTTCTTCCTGCAGGTCTACTACACCTTCTACAGGATACCTGAGACCAGGTAGAGTAGAGGACTGGTCTACACCTTCTACAGGATACCTGAGACCAGGTAGAGTAGAGGACTGGTCTACACCTTCTACAGGATACCTGAGACCAGGTAGAGTAGAGGACTGGTCTACACCTTCTACAGGATACCTGAGACCAGGTAGAGTAGAGGACTGGTCTACACCTTCTACAGGATACCTGAGACCAGGTAGAGTAGGGGACTGGTCTACACCTTCTACAGGATACCTGAGACCAGGTAGAGTAGAGGACTGGTCTACACCTTCTACAGGATACCTGAGACCAGGTAGAGTAGAGGACTGGTCTACACCTTCTACAGGATACCTGAGACCAGGTAGAGTAGAGGACTGGTCTACACCTTCTACAGGATACCTGAGACCAGGTAGAGGACTGGTCTACACCTTCTACAGGATACCTGAGACAGGTCTGGTCTACACCTTCTGAGACCACAGGACCTTCTACAGGATACCTGAGACCAGGTAGAGTAGAGGACTGGTCTGGACACACCTTCTACAGGATACCTGAGACCAGGTAGAGTAGAGGACTGGTCTACACCTTCTACAGGATACCTGAGACCAGGTAGACCAGGTAGAGGACTGGTCTACACCTTCTACAGGATACCTGAGACCAGGTAGAGTAGAGGGACTGGTCTACACCTTCTACAGGATGCCTGACCTGGACCAGGTAGAGTAGAGGACTGGTCTACACCTTCTACAGGATACCTGAGACCAGGTAGAGTAGGGGACTGGTCTACACCTTCTACAGGATACCTGAGACCAGGTAGAGTAGAGGGACTAGTCTACACCTTCTACAGGATACCTGAGACCAGGTAGACCAGGTAGAGTAGGACTGGTCTACACCTTCTACAGGAAACCTGAGACCAGGTAGAGTAGGGGACTGGTCTGCACCTTCTACAGGATACCTGAGACCAGGTAGAGTAGAGGGACTGGTCTACACCTTCTACAGGATACCTGAGACCAGGTAGAGTAGAGGACTGGTCTACACCTTCTACAGGATACCTGAGACCAGGTAGAGTAGAGGACTAGTCTACACCTTCTACAGGATACCTGACCAGGTAGGAGAGGACTGGTCTACACCCTAAGGATACCTGAGACCAGGTAGAGTAGGGACTGGTCTACACCCACAGGATACCTGAGACCAGGGGTAGAGGACTGGTCTACACCTTTCCAGGTGGAGACCAGGTAGAGTAGAGGACTGGTCTACACCTTCTACAGGATACCTGAGACCAGGTAGAGTAGAGGACTGGTCTACACCTTCTACAGGATACCTGAGACCAGGTAGAGTAGAGGACTGGTCTACACCTTCTACAGGATACCTGAGACCAGGTAGAGTAGAGGACTGGTCTACACCTTCTACAGGATACCTGAGACCAGGTAGAGTAGAGGACTGGTCTACACCTTCTACAGGATACCTGAGACCAGGTAGAGTGGACTGGTCTACACCTTCCACAGGATACCTAGAGTAGAGTAGAGGACTGGTCCACACCTTCTACAGGATACCTGGAGACCAGGTAGAGTAGAGGGACTGGGTCTACACCTTTCCAGGTAGACCAGGTAGAGCAGAGGACTGGTCTACACCTTCTACAGGATACCTGAGACCAGGTAGAGCAGAGGACTGGTCTACACCTTCTACAGGATACCTGAGACCAGGTAGAGTAGAGGACTAGTCTACACCTTCTACAGGATACCTGAGACCAGGTAGAGTAGAGGACCGGTCTACACCTTCTACAGGAAACCTGAGACCAGGTAGAGTAGACCTACAGTAGGCTACACTTTGTGTGTGTGTGTGTGTGTGTAATGTTGTTGTAACGTGTGTGTGTGTGTGTGTGTGTGTGTGTGTTTGTGTAATATCATTTAATGTGTGTGTGTAATGTTGTAACGTGTGTGTGTGTGTTTAATATCGTTGTAATGTGTGTGTGTGTGTGTGTGTGTGTGTGTGTGTAGGATAGGAGACGTGGTTCTAGGTCTGCTGTGTCTGTGTCTGCTGGTGACGTTGCAGTGGATGAAGAGGACCCTGGAACCCCCGTCAGAACAGGAGGCCCTCCTCACCCGGGCCGCTCACAGTCTGGTCTGGGGCATCGCTACCGGTCAGTACCGGTAGGGGGAGGGGTGTGTGTGTGTGTGTGTGTGTGTGTGTGTGTGTGTGTGTGTGTGTGTGTGTGTGTGTGTGTGTGTGTGTGTGTGTGTGTGAGAGGGAGAGTATAATGTGTGTGTCTCCCCACCTCAGTGCGTAATGCGTTGGTCGTAGTGGCGGCGACCTTCCTGGCGTTCTCATGGAACGCGTTTGACTCACCGGTCTTCACCATTACCGGGAAAACATCCCAGGGCCTGCCGCCGTTCAGAGCCCCTCCCCTCTCCGAGACCACGCCCAATGGTACCAGCATCAGCTTTGGAGAGATCATAGATGTGAGTAACAGACCAATAGGGATACAGGGTGGGGGAGTGGCAGGTGGACGGACCAATAGGGATACAGGGTGGGGGAGTGGCAGGTGGACAGACCAATAGGGATACAGGGTGGGGGAGTGGCAGGTGGACAGACCAATAGGGATACAGGGTGGGGGGAGTGGCAGGTGGACAGACCAATAGGGATACAGGGTGGGGAGTGGCAGGTGGACGGACCAATAGGGATACAGGGTGGGGGAGTGGCAGGTGGATGGACCAATAGGGATACAGGGTGGGGGAGTGGCAGGTGGACGGACCAATTTGGATACAGAGTTGACACTGGAGAGTGGGTGTCGTAATGTAGTTATCACCGTTGGGGAGAGCAGGGGAGAGCGAGCTGAACCAATGATATTACAGTATTGATTTGTTAGTGTTGAGTTGTCACAGTAATGTGTTTTCTAATTAGGTTACAGTGAAAAGTAACAAGCTATTACAGCAAAGGTCCCCAGTCGCTCTTGGTCAGTATGCTAAGCCAATCAGGGAACAGTAATTAGTCATTAGAACTCCGTTGTCCAATCACATCTCGGATATGAGTGATTGAAAAGCCCCTTCTGACCAATCCCGTGGCAGGATTTTGGAGGAGGGCTGGCTGTCATCCCCTTCATGGGGAGTACTGGAGAGCATTGCCATCGCTAAAGCCTTGATGAGGAGCTGTGTGAGTGTGTGTGTGTGTGTGTGTGTGTGTGTGTGTGTGTGTGTGTGTGTGTGTGTGTGTGTGTGTGTGTGTGTGTGTGATGTGTGCGATGTATTGTAGTGCGCTCTTTCTGTACCAACGTGTGTTGTTAAATGTTTATTATTATTTTATTATTGTTATTTATTTGACCAGAGAAGTCACATTGAGGATGGAATATCTTAAAAATCTTGCATAATTATTCTGTTTCTCTATCTTCTTTGCTTTTAAGTGAGTTTAAATGCACTTTGAATAAAGTTTGATTTGAATCCCCAGCCAGTCAGAATGACTATAGGATCAATGCCAATCAGGAACTGTTTGCTATTGGTCTAACCAACATTATAAGGATCCTTCGTCTCAGCCTATCCGGTCACAGGAAGCTTCGGAAGGTGTGTGCATTAGTGTTGCCATGACACCAGTATGGTGATACTAGGAAGTAAGGAAACAAAGGAAACACAACATGAAGCAGACTGAAGCTCTTCAAACAGTCCTAATGTTTTCACCCAGAATCACATTTTTGTTTATTTTGCAAGTTGTACCACACAATATGTTACAAAAAGTACGTTTTAAAGGAGTTTAGTCTGCTTAGTGTTTTATTTTTTTGCCATGGAAAATACTGACATGGTGACAACACTAATGTTTCTGTGTGTTTCCTGTGTGTTCAGGACTGCAGTGAACTCCCAGACAGGGTGTGTACACCAGCCGGAGGCATAGTCACTGGTAAGACAGAATTTACTACAAATATCACTCCCTTTCTTTCTTCTCTTCCTATCCATCTTTCTCTCTCTCCTATCCATCCATCTTTTTCTCTCTCTCCTATCCATCCATCTTTTTCTCTCTCTCCTATCCATTCATCATTTCTCTCTCTCCTATCCATCCATCTTTCTCTCTCTCTCCTATCCATCCATCTTTCTCTCTCTCTATCCATCCATCTCCATTTCATCTTTCTCTCTCTCTCCTATCCATCCATCTTTCTTTCTCTCTCTCCTATCCATTCATCTTTCTTTCTCTCTCTCTCCTATCCATCCATCTTTCTCTCTCATCATCTTTCTCGCTCTCTCCTATCCATTCATCTTTCTCTCTCTCTCCTCCATCTTTCCATCTTTCTCTCTCTCCATCCATCTTTCTCTCTCTCCATCCATCCATCTTTCTCTCTCTCCTATCCATCCATCTTCCATCCATCTTTCTCTCTCATCCATCCCTCCCATCCATCCATCTTTTCTCGCTCTCTCCTATCCATCCATCTTTCTCGCTCTCTCTCCTATCCATCCATCTTTCTCGCTCTCTCCTATCCATCCATCTTTTTCTCTCTCTCTCCTATCCATCCATCTTTCTCTCTCTATCCTCCTATCCATCCATCTTTCTCCGCTCTCTTTCCTATCTATCCATCTTTCTCTCTCTCCTATCCATCCATCTTTCTCTCTCTCCTATCCATCCATCTTTCTCTCCTCTCCTATCCATCCATCTTTCTCAAGCTCTCTCCTATCCATCCATCTTTCTCGCTCTCTCCTATCCATCCATCTTTCTCTCTCTCTCTATCCATCTTTCTCGCTCTCTCCTATCCATCCCATCTTTCTCGCTCTCCTATCCATCCATCTTTCTCGCTCTCCTATCCATCCATCTTTCTCTCTCTCTCCTATCCATCCATCTTTCTCGCTCTCTCTGTACTGTACTGCAATGTTGTTGTAGTATAGTTATTTACTGTAGTACACTAGTAAATACTGCAGTACACTTGTAATTATTGTGTAGTGTCTGACGCCCCCTGGTGTTGAGGTGTGGTAGTTAGTATACTGTAATTAATGTGTGGTATCTGTCTGGTGTTGAGGTGTGGTAGTTCGTATACTGTAATTAATGTGTGGTATCTGTCTGGTGTTGAGGTGTGGTAGTTAGTATACTGTAATTAATGTGTGGTATCTGTCTGGTGTTGAGGTGTGGTAGTTCGTATACTGTAATTAATGTGTGGTATCTGTCTGATGTTGAGGTGTGGTAGTTAGTATACTGTAATTAATGTGTGGTATCTGTCTGGTGTTGAGGTGTGGTAGTTCGTATACTGTAATTAATGTGTGGTATCTGTCTGGTGTTGAGGTGTGGTAGTTAGTATACTGTAATTAATGTGTGGTATCTGTCTGGTGTTGAGGTTTAGTAGTTAGTATATGCATAATTAATGTGTGGTATCTGTCTGATGTTGAGGGTGCGTGGGGTGTGCTTGCTGTAATTAATGTGTAGGCCTCTGTCTGGTGTTGAGGTGTGGTGGTATGTTTGTCCTGGCCTTTTACGGTGGCATTTTACCACCTGTCCCTAAAGCTTCTGGCAGCAGTCATCATCTGTGCTGTGGCTCCCTGGTCGACTACCGTGTCGTCATGCAGTTCTGGAGGATACGCAGTGAGTCGTTTGTGTTGAATCTGTGTGTTTTGTCTCACAGTTTTTACATCATTTACATTTACATTTAAGTCATTTAGCAGACGCTCTTATCCAGAGCGACTTATCTTTGTGTGTCAGTGTGTTTTCAAATGTGTGTGTGTGTGTGGGTGTGTGTTTGTGTTTTCAAATGTGTGTGTGTTTTCAAATCTGTGTGTGTGTGTCTTAGAGCTTGATCTGGTGCCGTTCCTGATCACCTTCCTGTTGAGTTTCTGGGAGGTGCAGTACGGCGTGTGGGAGGTGTAGTTGTTTCTGGACTCATGCTGCTTTACAATGTAGCCGGGCCCAGCATAAAGGTAATGTGTATGTGTGCGTGTAAAATTTCATTTGTGTGTGTGTGCATAATACTATGGGTTGTGTCTGTGTAACGGGTGTGTGTGTGTGTGTAACAGGTGTGTGTATTCTCTCTGTGGCCAACAGGTGTGTGTGTTCTCTGTGTGTAACAGGTGTGTGTGTATTCTCTGTGTGCTTTAACAGGTGTGTGTGTGTTCTCTCTGTGGTAAATAGGGTGTGTTCTCTCTGTGTGTAACAGGTGTGTGTGTTCTCTCTGTGTAACAGGTGTGTGTGTCTCAGGTGTGTGTTCTCTGTGTGTAACAGGTGTGTGTGTTCTCTCTTCAACAGGTGTGTGTGTTCTCTCTGTGTGTCTGTGTAACGGGTGTGTGTTTCTCTGTGTGCGGTGTGTGTGTTCTCTCTGTGTAACGGGTGTGTGTGTTCTCTCTGTGTGCAACGGGTGTGTGTGTTCTCTCTGTGTGTAACTGGGTGTGTGTGTTCTCTCTCTGTGTAACGGGTGTGTGTGTGTTCTCTCTGTGCCAACGGGTGTGTGGCGTTCTCTCTGTGTGTGTGTGTGTCTCTCTGTGTGTAACGGGTGTGTGTGTTCTCTCTGTGTGTGCGGGTGTGTGTGTTCTCTCTGTGTGTAACGGTGTGTGTGTCTCTCTGTGTAACGGGTGTGTGTGTTCTCTCTCTGTGTGTAACGGGTGTGTGTGTTCTCTGTGTCGGGTGTGTTTCTCTCTCAGGTGTGTGTGTTCTCTCAACGGGTGTGTGTGTTCTCTCTGTGTGTAACGGGTGTGTGTGTTCTCTCTGTGTGTAACGGTGTGTGTGTGTTCTCTCTGTGTGTAACGGGTGTGTGTGTTCTCTGTGTAACGGGTGTGTGTGTTCTCTCTGTGTGTAACGGGTGTGTGTGTGTGTTCTGTGTGTGTTCTCTCTGTGTGTGTGTTCTCTCTGTGTGTAACAGGTGTGTGTGTCTCTGTGTAACAGGTGTGTGTGTTCTCTCTGTGTGTGTGTGTGTGTTCTCTCTGTGTGTTCTCTCTGTGTGTACAGGTGTGTGTGTGTGTGTAACAGGTGTGTGTGCGTGTTTTCTCTGTGTGTAACAGGTGTGCGTGCGTGTTTTCTCTGTGTAACAGGTGTGCGTGCGTGTTCTCTGTGTGTAACAGGTGTGCCTGCGTGTTCTCTCTGTGTGTAACAGGTGTGCGTGCGTGTTTTCTCTGTGTGTAACAGGTGTAACGTGCGTGTTTTCTCTGTGTGTAACAGGTGTGCGTGCGTGTTTTCTCTGTGTGTAACAGGTGTGCGTGCGTGTTTTCTCTGTGTGTAACAGGTGTGTGTGCGTGTTCTCTCTGTGTGTAACAGGTGTGCGTGCGTGTTATCTCTGTGTGTAACAGGTGTGTGTGCGTGTTCTGCTCTGTGTGTAACAGGTGTGTGTGCGTGTTCTCTCTGTGTGTAACAGGTGTGTGTGCGTGTTCTCTCTGTGTGTACAGGTGTGTGTGTTCTCTGTGTGTAGCAGGTGTGTTCTCTGTGTAACAGGTGTGTGGTGTGTGTTCTCTCTGTGTGTAACAGGTGTGCGTGCGTGTTCTCTCTGTGTGTAACAGGTGTGTGTGCGTGTTCTCTCTGTGTGTAACAGGTGTGTGTGCGTGTTCTCTCTGTGTGTAACAGGTGTGTGCGTGTTCTCTCTGTGTGTGCAGGTGTGTGATCATGGTGTTTGGTGATGGAGTTAGATAGTGGACTCCAGTTTCCCCTCCACAGAGTACCCCAACACTGTCCTATACACTCAGGCACTGCAGGGTGAGAGAGTGTGTGTATTCCTGAATGCTGGAACATTGTTAATGTGGGAGGCAATCTGTCTGCCCAGGGAGACTAATCTTTCCTCCTTCTTGCATGCCCCCCCCCTCCCTTCCTCCCTGTCTCCTCAGCCTCTCTCCAGGTCAGTGGTCCTGGACTGTCATCATGTCAATACTGTAGACTATACAGTTGTCAACGAGCTCAGGGACCTGCTACGACAGTTCAAATACGAGGGTCGGACTCATCTTCTCTGGCCTGCAGGTACTGACTGACTGACTGGGTGTGTTCTGGCCTGCAGTACTGTACTTGACTGACTGACTGGGTGTGTTATGGCCTGCAGGTACTGACTGACTGGGTGTGTTGTTATGGCCTGCAGGTACTGACTGACTGACTGGTGTGTTCTGGCCTGCAGGTACTGACTGACTGACTGGGTGTGTTCTGGCCTGCAGGTACTGACTGACTGACTGGGTGTGTTATGGCCTGCAGGTACTGACTGACTGACTGACTGGGTGTGTTCTGGCCTGCAGGTACTGACTGACTGGGTGTGTTCTGGCCTGCAGGTACTGACTGACTGGGTGTGTTATGGCCTGCAGGTACTGACTGACTGGACTGGGTGTGTTCTGGCCTGCAGGTACTACTGACTGGGTGTGTTATGGCCTGCAGGTACTGACTGACTGGGTGTGTTATGGCCTGCAGGTACTGACTGACTGGGTGTGTTCTGGCCTGCAGGTACTGACTGACTGACTGGGTGTGTTATGGCCTGCAGGTACTGACTGGGTGTGATGGCCTGCAGGTACTGACTGACTGACTGGGTGTGTTCTGGCCTGCAGGTACTGACTGACTGACTGGGTGTGTTATGGCCTGCAGGTACTGACTGACTGACTGGGTGTGTTATGGCCTGCAGGTACTGACTGACTGGGTGTGTTATGGCCTGCAGGTACTGACTGACTGACTGGGTGTGTTCTGGCCTGCAGGTACTACTGACTGACTGACTGGTGTGTTATGGCCTGCAGGTACTGACTGACTGACTGGTGTGTTCTGGCCTGCAGGTACTGACTGACTGACTGGGTGTGTTATGGCCTGCAGGTACACTGGTACTGACTGACTGACTGGGTGTGTTATGGCCTGCAGGTACTGACTGACTGACTGGGTGTGTTCTGGCCTGCAGGTGACTGACTGACTGGGTGTGTTCTGGCCTGCAGGTACTGACTGACTGACTGGGTGTGTTCTGGCCTGCAGGTACTGACTGACTGACTGGGTGTGTTATGGCCTGCAGGTACTGACTGACTGACTGGGTGTGTTCTGGCCTGCAGGTACTGACTGACTGACTGGGTGTGTTCTGGCCTGCAGGTACATTAGTTGACCAACAATGATGAAGTATAATCAGACTGATTGCAACTGTCTCTTCTCTTCTCTCTGTCTCTCTTCTCTTCCCTCGGTCTCCCTCTCTCAGTATTCGGTCTTGGAGGTCCTGTTGGCAGCAGACCTGCCGGATCTTAGACACACCGCCAGTGTGGAGGCGGCACTAACCATCCTATCGGGTAGCACTCAGTGACTGACACTACAACCAACCAATCACAGACGAGAACAGTGATATATATATATTTTTTTTATGCTGTCTTGAACCAATCCCTGCTGAGTTCACCGATTACACTCGACTCAACGGACCCTGACACTGAAATCAGAATGATTGGTATGGATCTGGACCAATCAGGGTACAGCAGTGGCCAAGAATGTCCCGCCCCCTCACCAATTGATTGGCTGTCAAGCAGTTGACAGGTTGTCAATCCCTTTTTTAACCAAGCATGAGAACCGATCTCTTATGCTTTTCCACTTTGAAGATGCTGCTGTGTGAACGACTTTTATGTTGTTGAAGGTATCTGTAGACACTGATCAAGTCTAGAGTAGGTTTGGAGTAGGTTTGTGGTTTCTATCACTAATGGACATTTGAATGTCTCTGTGTGCAGTTTGAAGGTAGTTTCAGGCCCATTGCTAACTAGTGTTAGCATAATGACTGGAAGTTTACAGGAACAGCTAGCACACACACACTACCTTTATTCTGGGTCTGTTTTAACAGGTTTGCTCTGTGTGTTAACCCCTTCAGAGCCAACGTACACAGAGGAACTGGAGGACGGGAAATCACTTCTCAGGAAGTGATGTAAGGAAAGCAGCCCCACCCTCTCAGCACTTAACTTCCTGTTTGTGTTCCAAATCAAAATTCCAAATCCTTTCCAAGCCCCTACCCATGTGTCCCAATCCTGGTCCCACGGACCCTTAAGGGGGCACATTTTTTTTTTGCCCTCGCACTCACAAACCTGATTCAACCAAATGCTTGATGAGAAGTTTATTAGTTGAATTAAGCTAAAAACAAAACGTGTACCGCCTTGGGTCCCTGGACCAGGATTGGGAAGCCTCACCGGAGTCAGTGTGTGTGGATAGGTGGAAGCAATATGGAGGAAATAGCACTTAGCCTGTCCAGAGATATAACTGTATATCTAATACCTATGGAATGTTTTGATTTGATTTACATAGGTGTTAGTAGGACGTGTCAAATATCCTTAGACTGATGAGATACTTACACTATTGCAACTTTGCTTTTAAATGTTCTTCTTATACACATTAATACATATCATATATTATTGCATACATTTGCTTGCTCAATTAGACTTTGATAAATTACAATTATTGATGCCTTTCAAATTGATCAATAGTACTTTATTGGTTGCCTCTATTGGATGAGAAGTTTGTGTGTGTGTGTGTGTGTGTGTGTGTGTGTGTGTGTGTGTGTGTGTGTGTGTGTGTGTGTGTGTGTGTGTGTGTGTGTGTGTGTGTGTGTGTGTGTACCTGTACGATCATGACCATAAGAAGAATATCACATTCCAAATGGTTTGTGCCTTGTATGTTCTGCATTTAATACAATTATTTTGTTTGTTTTTTAACACTTTGAAACGTTTTAATTCTTAATTAGAAATGTATTTGATAAGACTGACAATTTGTATACAGCTCCAAACGTAGTTTTATGCAGTGAATTAACCAGTGTTGTAAAGTGCTGAAGTAAAGATACTTTAAAGTACTACTGAAGTCGTTTTGGGGGTATTTGTACTTTACTATTTATATTTTTGACAACTTTTACTTTTACTCCACTACATTCCTAAAGACAATAATGTACTTTTTACTCCATTTCCCCTGACAACCAAAAGTCCTCGTGACATTTTGGATGATTAACAGGACAGGAAAATTGTCTAATTCACATCCCTGGTCATCCCTACTGTCATCCCTACTGCCATCCCTACTCATCATCCCTACTGTCATCCCTACTGCCATCCCTGGTCATCCCTACTGCCATCCCTACTGCCATCCCTGGTCATCCCTACTGCCATCCCTACTGCCATCCCTACTGCCATCCCTACTGTCATCCCTACTGTCATCCCTACTGTCATCCCTACTGCCATCCCTACTGCCATCCCTACTGTCTCTGATGTGGTGGACACACTAAACAGAGAACATCCCTGGTCATCCCTACTGTCATCCCTACTGCCATCCCTACTGCCATCCCTACTGTCATCCCTACTGCCATCCCTACTGCCATCCCTACTGTGGTGGACTCACTAAACAGAGAACATCCCTGGTCATCCCTACTGCCTCGTGATGTGGTGGACACACTAAACAGAGAACATCCCTACTGCCATCCCTGGTCATCCCTACTGCCTCGTGATGGACTCACTAAACAGAGAACATCCCTGGTCATCCCTACTGCCTCGTGATGGACTCACTAAACAGAGAACATCATCCCTACTGTCATGGTCGTCCCTACTGCCTCTGATCTGGAGGGACTCACTAAACAGAGAACATCCCTGGTCATCCCTACTGCCTCTAATGTGGTGGACTCACTAAACAGAGAACATCCCTGGTCGTCCCTACTGCCTCTGATCTGGAGGACTCACTAAACAGAGAACATCCCTGGTCATCCCTACTGCCTCTGATGTGGTGGACACTAAACAGAGAACATCCCTGGTCATCCCTACTGCCTCGTGATGGACTCTGGTCATCCCTACTGCCTGTGATGGACTCACTAAACAGAGAACATCCCTGGTCATCCCTACTGTCATCCCTACTGCCTCTAATGTGGTGGACACACTAAACAGAGAACATCCCTGGTCATCCCTACTGCCTCTGATGTGGTGGACACTAAACAGAGAACATCCCTGGTCATCCCTACTGCCTCGTGATGGACTCACTAAACAGAGAACATCCCTGGTCATCCCTACTGTCATCCCTACTGCCTCTGATGTGGTGGACACTAAACAGAGAACATCCCTGGTCATCCCTACTGCCTCGTGATGGACTCACTAAACACAAATTCTTTACTTTTGATACTTAAATATATTTTTTTCAATTACATTTGATACTTAAGACTATTTAAAACCAAATACTTTGACTTACTCAAGTAGTATTTTTACTGGGTGACTCACTTTTACTTGAGTCATTTTCTATTAAGGTATGAATGCGCTCTATGGTGTGGTCAGCATGTAACATGAGCGAGCGTTGCAAAATAAATGTACACATCTAATTCAATCATTGCATCCACACTGCTTGCACGAGTCAACGAGCGTCTGTGGAGCCAGGCGCTAAAATAGAACCTGATTCTATTTGTCACGCTTGACGCGCTGCAAGTCCCGCCTCTCCTCATTGGTTTTAGGAGCATATACCCCATGTGGGTGATTGAAAGATGAACTGAGGTCCACACTCAGTCCAGTTGGTGGTGGTAATGCACCTTAAAGTTGTAATCCACTACTTTCATACAGCCGTACCATTCTGATGTAATCCACTACTCTCATACAGCCGTACCATTCTGATGTAATCCACTACTCTCATACAGCTGTACCATTCTGATGTAATCCACTACTCTCATACAGCTGTACCATTCTGATGTAATCCACTACTCTCATACAGCCGGACCATTCTGATGTAATCCACTACTCTCATACAGCCGGACCATTCTGATGTAATCCACTACTCAAATCAAATCAAATCAAATTTATTTATATAGCCCTTCGTACATCAGCTGATATCTCAAAGTGCTGTACAGAAACCCAGCCTAAAACCCCAAACAGCAAACAATGCAGGTGTAAAAGCACGGTGGCTAGGAAAAACTCCTAGAAAGGCCAAAAACCTAGGAAGAAACCTAGAGAGGAACCGGGCTATGTGGGGTGGCCAGTCCTCTTCTGGCTGTGCCGGGTAGAGATTATAACAGAACGTGGCCAGATGTTCAAATGTTCATAAATGACCAGCATGGTTGAATAATAGTAAGGCAGAACAGTTGAAACTGGAGCAGGAGCATGGCCAGGTGGACTGGGGACAGCAAAGGAGTCCTCATGTCAGGTAGTCCTGGGACATGGTCCTGAGGGAAACTGGAGCAGCAGCATGGCCAGTTGAAACTGGAGCAGCAGCATGGCCAGGTGGACTGGGGACAGCAAGGAGTCATCATGTCAGGTAGTCCTGGGGCATGGTCCTAGGGCTCAGGTCCTCCGAGAGAGAGAAAGAAAGAAGGGGAGAGAATTAGAGAACGCACACTTAGATTTACACAGGACACCGAATAGGACAGGAGAAGTACTCCAGATAAACAAACTGACCTAGCCCCCCGACACATAAAACTACTGCAGCATAAATACTGGAGGCTGAGACAGGAGGGGGTCAGGAGACCTGTGGCCCCATCCGAGGACACCCAGGGACAGGGCCAAACAGGAAGGATATAACCCCACCCACTTTGCCAAAGCACAGCCCCCACACCACTAGAGGAAATCTTCACCACCAACTTACCATCCTGAGACAAGGCCGAGTATAGCCCACAAAGATCTCCGACAGTACAACCCAAGGGGGGAGGAAACCCAGACAGGCACGACCACAACAGTGAATCAACCCACCCAGGTGACGCACCCCCAGGAATGTACGAGAGAGCTAGCAAGCCAGTGACTCAGCCCCGTAACAGGGTTAGAGGCAGAATCCCAGTGGAAAAAAGAGAACCCAGTAGGCAAGAGACAGCAAGAGCTGATTCGTTGCTCCAGAGCCTTTCCGTTCACCTTCCCACTCCTGGGCCAGACTACACTCAATCATATGACCCACTGAAGAGATGAGTCTTCAGTAAAGACTTAAAGGTTGAGACCGAGTTTGCGTCTCTGACATGGGTAGGCAGACCGTTCCATAAAAATGGAGCTCTATAGGAGAAAGCCCTGCCTCCAGCTGTTTGCTTAGAAATTCTAGGGACAATTAGGAGGCTCATGCCTTGTGACCGTAGCGTACGTGTAGGTATGTACGGCAGGACCAAATCAGAGAGGTAGGTAGGAGCAAGCCCATGTAATGCTTTGTAGGTTAGCAGTAAAACCTTGAAATCAGCCCTTGCTTTGACAGGAAGCCAGTGTAGTGAGGCTAGCACT
>NW_025751058.1:0-10000 GCF_021184085.1 Oncorhynchus gorbuscha
GCCCCTCCAGAGTTAAGGATGTAACTAGATCAGTAGGTACTAGAGCATCCTCCAGAGTTAAGGATGTAACTAGATCAGTAGGTACTAGAGGATCCTCCAGAGTTAAGGATGTAACTAGATCAGTAGGTACTAGAGGCACCTCCAGAGTTCCATCCTTGTGAACGAGTTTGGTGGGTCATATTGTTTTATTGAATAGTGAATTGAGGTCGGTCTGAAGCTTTGTATAGGCCTGGCCTGGTCTGACACACTGCCTGGCCTGGTCTGACATACTGCCTGGCCTGACACTGCCTGGCCTGGTCTGACACACTGCCTGGCCTGGTCTGACACACTGCCTGGCCTGGTCTGACACACTGCCTGGCCTGGTCTGACACACTGCCTGGCCTGGTCTGACACACTGCCTGGCCTGGTCTGACACACTGCCTGGCCTGGTCTGACACACTGCCCTGGCCTGGTCTGACACACTGCCTGGCCTGGCCTGGTCTGACACACTGCCTGGCCTGGTCTGACACACTGCCTGGCTTGGCCTGGTCTGACACACTGCCTGGCCTGGTCTGAGACACTGCCTGGCCTGGTCTGAGACACTGCCTGGCTTGGCCTGGTCTGACACACACTACCTGGCCTGGTCTGACACACTGCCTGGCCTGGTCTGACACACTGCCTGGCTGGTCCTGACACACTGCCTGGCCTGGTCTGACACATTGCCTGCCCTGGTCTGACACACTGCCTGGCCTGGTCTGACACACTGCCTGGCCTGGTCTGACACACTGCCTGGCCTGGTCTGACACACTGCCCTGCCTGGTCTGACACACTGCCTGGCCTGGTCTGAGACACTGCCTGACTTGGCCTGGTCTGACACACTGCCCGGCCTGGTCTGACACACTGCCTGGCCTGGTCTGACTCCTCTGAGAGGCACAGAGACTCGTTAACCATCTGTCTCAGTTTGGACTGACACAAATCCACGATAACTTTGATTAGACTCCCGAACTGTTTGAACGTTGATGACGGGGAAGCCCTGTGAGGTCATAGTTCAGCGTACACATGACATGGGCGCTGTGATGAAACAAAGGGCCAAAAAAGGAATGGAAAGGAGATCGTGTGTCTCTCTCCCTACTGTAACTCTCGTCCTCCTCTTCTGAGGAGGAGTAGCAAGAAGGATCGGAGGACCAATGCGCAGCGTGGTAAGTGTCCATAATGTTTAATCAAACACAACAGAACACTGGAACAAAACAATAAACGTGAATAAACGAAACAGTCCCGTGTGGCAACAAACACTGACACGGAAGACAAGCACCCACCACTCAAAAGTGAAACCCAGGCTACCTAAGTATGATTCTCAATCAGGGACAACGATTGACAGCTGCCTCTGATTGAGAACCATACGTGACAACCCCCCACCCACTCTCGGACCGGAACGTCTCTCCAGCTTCAGACACATGATTGACAGATCACATCAGCACAGATACAAATCAGCAAATCATTGTTGGATTTCGAAAGGAGATCCATCATCTATATTGCTGAGCTGGTCTGACTATATATTTGCGATTCTGATGTGGAATCCAATGAACACATGTCCAAAAGACCCAATCCACACACAGACAAAAGTAAATCACCTAAAGCTAAAATCCTTTGTGTTGTATTATCTGTCTGAGGAGGGTGGGCCAGAAGGTTGGGATTACTAAATATGAAATAAAACATGGATTACTGAGTCCAAAAAAGTAAGATGCTTTCAAAACAAGCTAAGCCACCTAGTATGTCTGGTAAACAACTGCGTTATAGACAGACACCTCACTCTCCCAGACAAGATAAACCCCTTTTATGGGGTCGCTTCTCCGAAAAACACTGACCCGCCAACGGCGCCCCCCACTGGTCAAGGAGGTTTGTGGTCTCTATCGCTGTTGGCTGACGTGAGATGATATTTCAAGCATGTAAAAAAGGAATCTCAGAGCATATATAGGTCAGCTGGCTGGAGTATTCACAGCCATATTCAATCCCATCTGATTCAGTCTGTTTGTCCCCAAATGCTTCAAGATGTCAACATTATTCCTGTACCCAAGCAAGCTAGGTAACTGAAACAAATGACTTTCACTCAAGGTAGCACTTACCTCTGTTACGTCCCGCACCAAGAAAACCAAAATCTCACTCAAACAGATAAAGGAACACACAAAGAGTCACTGACAACAACCAAAAACAAACAGGTGGGGTTTAGGCGAAAGTTCCCCACGAACTAAGGTGTTGATCTAGAGAGACAACTAAAAAGGTGTTGAACTTCCCACACGTAAGGCAAGACCTAAGGACGTAAGGCAACTAAGGTGTTGAAAGGTGTTGATCTTCCCACATCTATCTAGAGACAACTAAAGGTGTTGAACCTTCACACATCCATCTAAGACAACTAAAGGTGTTGAACTTCCGACCCACATCTTATCTAGAGACAACTAAAGGTGTTGAACTTCCCACATCTAAAGGTGTTGAACTTAAGTTGACCTCTAGAGACAACTAAGGTGTTGAGACATCGACTAAAAGGTGTTGACTTCCCACATCTAGAGACAACTAAAGTTGAACTTCCCCATCTCCACATCTATCAACTAAAGAGGTTGACTTCCCCCTCCAACATCTCCCACACCTGACACTAAAGAGACAACTATAGGTGTTCTCCACATCTATCAAGAGAACTAAGTTGACCCTCTGAAGACACTAAGGTGTTGAACTTCCCACATCTCGTAAGGCAACTAAAGAACTAAAGGTGTTGCAACTAAGGTGTTGAACTTCATCTCACAACTAGAGACAACTAAAGGTGTTGAACTTCCCACATCTAGAGACAACTAAAGGTGTTGAACTTCCCACATCTAGAGACAACTAAAGGTGTTGAACTTCCCATCCATCTAGAGACAACTAAAGGAGTTGACAACTAAAGGTGTTGAACTTCCTAGAGACAACTAAATCTCTCAAGAGAACTTCCCCTCCATCTCTCAAGACAACTAAAGGTGTTGAACTTCATCTCGAGACAACATCTTCTAGAGACAACTAAAGGTGTTGAACTTCCCACATCTAGAGACAACTAAAGGTGTTGAACTTCCCACATCTCGTAAGGCAACTAAGGTGTTGAACTTCCCACATCTAGAGACAACTAAAGGTGTTGAACTTCCCACATCTGAACTTCCCACATCTCGTAAGACAACTAAAGGTGTTGAACTTCCCACATCTAGAGACAACTAAAGGTGTTGAACTTCCCACATCTAGAGACAACTAAAGGTGTTGAACTTCCCACATCTAGAGACAACTAAAGGTGTTGAACTTCCCACATCTAGAGACAACTAAAGGTGTTGAACTTCCCACATCTAGAGACAACTAAAGGTGTTGAACTTCCCACATCTAGAGACAACTAAAAGGTGTTGAACTTCCCACATCTAGAGACAACTAAAGGTGTTGAACTTCCCACATCTAGAGACAACTAAAGGTGTTGAACTTCCCACATCTAGAGACAACTAAAGGTGTTGAACTTCCCACATCTAGAGACAACTAAGGTGTTGAACTTCCACATCTAGAGACAACTAAAGGTGTTGAACTTCCCACATCTAGAGACAACTAAAGGTGTTGACCTTCCCACATCTAGAGACAACTAAAGGTGTTGAACTTCCCACATCTAGAGACAACTAAAGGTGTTGAACTTCCCACATCTAGAGACAACTAAAGGGTGTCTAGAGACAACTAAAACTTCCCACATCTAGAGACACTAAAGGTGTTCTCCACATCTAAGACAACTAAAGGTGTTGAACTTCCCACATCTAGAGACAACTAAGGTGTTGAACTTCCCACATCTAGAGACAACTAAGACTTCCCAACTAAAGGCAACTGTTGAACTCCCATCTCCACATCTCATCTAGAGACAACTAAAGGTGTTGAACTTCCCACATCTAGAGACAACTAAAGGTGTTGAACTTCCCACATCTAGAGACAACTAAAGGTGTTGAACTTCCCACATCTAGAGACAACTAAAGGTGTTGAACTTCCCACATCTAGAGACAACTAAAGGTGTTGAACTTCCCACATCTAGAGACAACTAAAGGTGTTGAATCTCGTAAGGCAACCCACATCTAGAGACAACTAAAGGTGTTGAACTTCCCACATAAGGCAACTAGGTGAGATTTCCCAATCTCTAAAAGGTGTTGAATCTTCCCACATCTAGAGACAACTAAAGGTGTTGAACCCACACTAGAGACAACTAAAGGTGTTGAACATCTAGAGACAACTAAAGGTGTTGAACTTCCCACATCTAGAGACAACTAAAGGTGTTGAACTCCCACATCTAGAGTGTTGAACTTCCCACATCTAGAGACAACTAAAGGTGTTGAACTTCCCACATCTAGAGACAACTAAAGGTGTTGAACTTCCCACATCTCGTAGAGACAACTAAAGGTGTTGAACTTCCCACTAAAGGTGTTGATCTCTCGTAAGGCAACTAAGACAACTAAAGGTGTTGAACTTCCCACATCTCTAAGGTGTTGAACTTCCACATCTAGAGACAACTAAAGGGTTGACCTTCCCACATCTAGAGACTTCCCACATCTAGAGACAACTAAAGGTGTTGAACTTCCCAACATCTCTAAAGGTGTTGAACTTCCACATCTAGAGACAACTAAAGGGTGTTAAGAACTTCCACATCTAGAGACAACTAAAGGTGTTGAACTTCCCACATCTAGAGACAACTAAAAGGTGTTGAACTTCCCACATCTCTAAAGGTGTTGAGAGGCAACTAAAGGTGTTGAACTTCCCACATCTAGAGACAACTAAAGGTGTTGAACTTCATCTAGAGGTGTTGACAACTAAAGGTGTTGAACTTCCCACATCTAGAGACAACTAAAGGTGTTGACTTCCCACATCTAGAGACAACTAAAGGTGTTGACCTTCCCACATCTAGAGACAACTAAAGGTGTTGAACTTCCCACATCTCGTAAGGCAACTAAAGGTGTTGAACTTCCCACAACTAGAGACTTCCCACATCTCGTAAAGAAAACTAAAGGTGTTGAACTTCCCACATCTAGAGACAACTAAAGGTGTTGAACTTCCCACATCTAGAACAACTAAAGGTGTTGAACTTCCCACATCTTCCACATCTAGAGACAACTAAAGGTGTTGAACTTCCCACATCTAGAGACAACTAAAGGTGAACTTCCCACATCTAGAGACAACTAAAACTTCCCACATCTAGAGACAACTAAAGGTGTTGAACTTCCCACATCTAGAGACAACTAAAGGTGTTGAACTTCCCACATCTCGTAAGGCAACTAAAGGTTGTTAGAGACAACTTCCCACATCTAGAGACAACTAAAGGTGTTGAACTTCCCACATCTCTAAAGGTGTTGAACTTCCCACATCTAGAGACAACTAAAGGTGTTGAACTTCCCACATCTAGAGACAACTAAAGGTGTTGAACTTCCCACATCTAGAGACAACTAAAGACAATCTAAAGGTGTTGAACTTCCCACATCTAGAGACAACTAAAGGTGTTGAACTTCCCACATCTAGAGACAACTAAAGGTGTTGAACTTCCCACATCTCGAACTTCCCACATCTAGAGACAACTAAAGGTGTTGAACTTCCCACATCTCCAAGGTGTTAGACACCACATCTAGAGACAACTAAAGGTGTTGACCTTCCCACATCTCTAAAGGTGTTGTAAGACAACTAAAGGTGTGACCTTCCCACATCTAGAGACACCTTCCCACATCTAGAGACAACTAAAGGTGTTGAACTTCCCACATCTAGAGACAGCTAAGGTGTTGAACTTCCCCACATCTAGAGACAACTAAAGGTGTTGAACTTCCCACATCTAGAGACAACTAAAGGTGTTGAACTTCCCACATCTAGAGACAACTAAAGGTGTTGAACTTCCCACATCTCGTAAGAGAACTAAAGGTGTTGAACTTCCCACATCTAGAGACAACTAAAGGTGTTGAACTTCCCACATCTCTAGAGACAACTAAAGGTGTTGAACTTCCCACATCTCGTAAGACAACTAAAGGTGTTGAACTTCACATCTAGTAAGACAACTAAAGGTGTTGAACTTCCCACATCTAGAGACAACTAAAGGTGTTGAACTTCCCACATCTAGAGACAACTAAAGGTGTTGAACTTCCCACATCTCGTAAGGCAACTAAAGGTGTTGAACTTCCCACATCTCGTAGAGAACTAAGGTGTTGAACTTCCACATCTAGAGACAACTAAAGGTGTTGAACTTCCCACATCTAGAGACAACTAAAGGTGTTGAACTTCCCACATCTAGAGACAACTAAAGGTGTTGAACTTCCCACATCTAGAGACAACTAAAGGTGTTGAACTTCCCACATCTCGTAAGGCAACTAAAGGTGTTGAACTTCCCACATCTAGAGACAACTAAAGGTGTTGAACTTCCCACATCTAGAGACAACTAAAGGTGTTGACCTTCCCACATCTAGAGACAACTAAAGGTGTTGACCTTCCCACATCTAGAGACAACTAAAGGTGTTGAACTTCCCACATCTAAAAGACAGCTAAGGTGTTGAACTTCCACATCTCGTAGAGACAACTAAGGTGTTGACTTCCCACATCTAGAGACAACTAAGGTGTTGAACTTCCCACATCTAGAGACAACTAAAGGTGTTGAACTTCCCACATCTAGAGACAACTAAAGGTGTTGAACTTCCCACATCTAGAGACAACTAAAGGTGTTGAACTTCCCACATCTAGAGACAACTAAAGGTGTTGAACTTCCCACATCTAGAGACAACTAAAGGTGTTGAACTTCCCACATCTCGAGACAACTAAAGGTGTTGAACTTCCCACATCTCGAGACAACTAAAGGTGTTGAACTTCCCACATCTAGAGACAACTAAAGGTGTTGAACTTCCCACATCTCGTAAGACAACTAAAGGTGTTGAACTTCCCACATCTAGAGACAACTAAAGGTGTTAAACTTCCCACATCTAGAGACAACTAAAGGTGTTAAACTTCCCACATCTAGAGACAACTAAAGGTGTTGAACTTCCCACAACTCGTAAGACAACTAAAGGTGTTGACCTTCCCACATTTCTCAAAACAACTGGAGCACTGGACCAGACACTGTTAAATAGCAACTGGGCCAGCACAGGTGAAACGCCTTCCCACTAACGAGATGACAAACCAGCACAGGTGAAACGCCTTCCCACTAACGAGATGACAAACCAGCACAGGTGTAACACATACTGACTAACGAGGTGACACCCATCAGTGCGCCCCATGTGTTAAAGTAACTAAATGTCAACCTTGAAATATAAATGTGTGTTCATGTCTTATATTTGATTGCTGATAGAAAAGTAGAAGCAGGGTGTGTATATTGGAAAATGACGCATAAGTAGCAATACACATTAAAGGTGATTATGTTGTGAGATGGAAGATGTTTTCTGTTGGTAGAGCGCAAACTTGTACAACAAAAATATAGGATATGTATATTACTTTTTAGAGAAGGTGTGTTAGAGGCTTTCGTTTTTTCCATTTATGTTTTGAGGTTGGACTTTAGCATGTATAGCTCGTTAGCACGTATAGCTCGTTAGCACGTATAGCACATATAGCTCGTTAGCAGATATAGCTCGTTAGCACGTATAGCTTGTTCGCACATATAGCTCATTAGCATGTATAGCACGTATAGCTCGTTAGCACATATAGCTCATTGGCACGTATAGCTCGTTAGCACGTACAGCTCGTTAGCACGTACAGCTCGTTAGCACATATAGCTAATTAGCACCGATTGGTGTAACCTCGTTAATACATTTAAATGTTTACCTTTACGCCATTTAGCAGACACTTTTATCCAGAGGGACTTAACGTAGTGAGTGCCCCCCCAACCCTGCCTGTTACCAACCTCCCCCACCCCTGTTACCAACCCCCATCCTGCCTGTTACCAACACCCCCACCCCCTGTTACCAACCCCCCACCCCCTGTTACCAAACCCCCCCCCCTTCCTCTTACCAACCCCCCATCCCCCCTGTTACCAACCCCCATCCTGCCTCTTACCAACCCCCCACCTGCCTGTTACCAACCCCCATCCTGCCTGATACCAACCCCCATCCCCCTCTTACCAACCCCCCACCCCCTGTTACCAAACCCCCATCCTGCCTGTTACCAGCCCCCCAACCCCCACCCCCTGTTACCAACCCCCACCCCTGTTACCAAACCCCCACCCTTCCTCTTACCAACCCCCCCACCCCCCTGTTAGCAACCCCCCATCTGCCTCTTACCACCCCCATCCTGCCTGTTACCAACCCCCATCCTGTCTGATACCAACCCCCCATCCCCCTGTTACCAACCCCATCCCCCTGTTACCAACCCCCCATCCTGCCTGTTACCTGCCAAACCCCATCCCCCCTGTTACCAACCCCCATCCCTCTGTTACCAACCCCCATCCTGCCTGTTTACCAACCCCCATCCCCCTGTTACCAACCCCCCCATCCCCTCTGTTACCAACCCCCATCCTGCCTGTTACCAACCCCCCCATCCCCCCTGTTACCAACCCCCATCCCCCATCCTGCCTGTTACCAACCCCCCCCCCATCCTGCCTGTTACCAACCCCCATCCCCCTGTTACCAACCCCCATCCCCTCTGTTACCAACCCCCCACCCCCTGTTACCAACTCCCCCATCCCCCTGTTACCAACCCCCCCCATCCCCCTGTTACCAACCCCCCACCCCCATGTTACCAACTCCCCCATCCCCCTGTTACCAACCCCCATCCCTCCTGTTACCAACCCCCATTCTGCCTGTTACCAACCCCCATCGATGCCTGTTACCAACCCCCCATCCCCCTGTTACCAGCCCCCATCCCCCTGTTACCAACCCCCAACCCCCCATCCCCCCTGTTACCAACCCCCCAACCCCCCATCCCCCCTGTTACCAACCCCCAACCCCCATCCCCCTGTTACCAACCCCCCAACCCCCATCCCCCTGGTCTGGACCAGTAATCATAGACCTCGATGTCTGGTTCAGCTTTTGGTCTGGTCTGGACCAGCCAATCATAGATCTCGATGTCTGGTTCAGCTTTTGGTCTGGTCTGGACCAGCCAATCATAGACCTCGATGTCTGGTTCAGCTTTTGGTCTGGTCTGGACCAGCAATCATAGACCTCGATGTCTGGTTCAGCTTTGTTCTGGTCTGGACCAGCCAATCATAGATCTCGATGTCTGGTTCAGCTTTTGGTCTGGTCTGGACCTGCCAATCATAGACCTCGATGTCTGGTTGAGCTTTTGGTCTGGTCTGGACCTGCCAATCATAGACCTCGATGTCTGGTTGAGCTTTTGGTCTGGTCTGGACCAGCCAATCATAGACCTCGATGTCTGGTTCAGCTATTGGTCTGGTCTGGACCTGCCAATCATAAACGTCAATACATCTTTTCAACGGGGCTATTCTAATACGTCTTTTCACCTTTCATTCACAACCTATATTCAACCTAACTTCAACGTCTGGAAAATACATTGTTTTAGACAACTTTTCAACGGGGCTATTCTAGTTTTGTGGCGGAGACGGGGGGGCATTTTTTGGTCTT
Source organism: Oncorhynchus gorbuscha (assembly GCF_021184085.1). Taxonomy (NCBI): domain Eukaryota; kingdom Metazoa; phylum Chordata; class Actinopteri; order Salmoniformes; family Salmonidae; genus Oncorhynchus; species Oncorhynchus gorbuscha. The sequence goes on from NW_025751058.1 coordinate 9,549, forward strand.
GCCTAAGTTGGGTTGAATGGCCCTGATGAGGGCAGTACAGCAGGCTTATGGGTTGAACTATTGGGGCTAGTAGAGGCTGCTACAAGCAGGAAACAGGCCCTGCCTGGTTAGTTAGCTCGTGCTAACCCCTCTCTCTGAACTTACAAAGGAAGTAGCGTTGTTCGAGCGAGAACGGGTCCCAATATATCTACTTAATGATGAGGGCCAAGCAGAGAGGCATCGGGGTCACACTTTAGAGTCTTTGGTATGAGACTGGATCTCTCTGAAGATGTTCAACTGTCTGTCTTACTCTTAAATCCTCTGTCTGTCTGACTGGATGAGAAGAGATGAGCTAAGCAGAGGATCTAATGGGTTCAAGGCAGTTCTCTCTCTCTCTTTCTCTTTCTCTCTCTCTCTCTCTCTGTCTCTCTCTCTCTCTCTCTCTCTCTCTCTCTCTCTCTCTCTCTCTCTCT
>NW_025751058.1:15000-16659 GCF_021184085.1 Oncorhynchus gorbuscha
GTCCTATGGTGTGATGGGACTGTCCTATGGTGTGATGGGACTGTCCTATGGTGATGGGACTGTCCTATGGTGTGATGGGACTGTCCTATGGTGTGATGGGACTGTCCTATGGTGTGATGGGACTGTCCTATGGTGTGATGGGACTGTCCTATGGTGTGATGGGACTGTCCTACAGTATGCTTTCTACAGGAGGGGCTTCCCTGTCTCTCTTTTCGAGAGAGCTGGTCTGTGAACCATCTTTCATCTTGATTAGTCATTTAGGACAACATTAGGAACACAACAGAACCCATCCCTCAGAACACAACAGAACCCATCCCTCAGAACACAACAGAACCCATCCCTCAGAACACAACAGAACCCATCCCTCAGAACACAACAGAACCCGTCCCTCAGAACACAACAGAACCCATCCCTCAGAACACAACAGACCCATCCTTCAGAACACAACAGAACCCGTCCCTCAGAACACAACAGAACCCGTCCCTCAGAACACAACAGAACCCATCCCTCAGAACACAACAGAACCCGTCCCTCAGAACACAACAGAACCCATCCTTCAGAACACAACAGAACCCATCCCTCAGAACACAACAGAACCCATCCCTCAGAACACAACAGAACCGTCCCTCAGAACACAACAGAACCCATCCCTCAGAACACAACAGAACCCATCCCTCAGAACACAACAGAACCCATCCCTCAGAACACAACAGAACAACACAGTCTTACTCTCTTAAGGCATTTAAAAATGTTACATATTTTTCACCCGGAAAAATGTACCTCTTTTTCTTCCCAATTTCAATCTTGTCTCATCGCTGCAACTCCCCAACGGGCTCGGGAGGCGAAGGTAGTGTCAGGCGTCCACTGAAACATGACGAGCAAACCGCCAAACTGAACCCGGAGAGTCATCCTCACCAGTGTGTTAGAGGAGAGTCATCCTCACCAGTGTGTCAGAGGAGATTCATCCTCACCAGTGTGTCACAGGAGAGTCATCCTCACCAGTGTGTCAGAGGAGAGTCATCCTCACCAGTGTGTCGGAGGAGAGTCATCCTCACCAGTGTGTCGGAGGAGAGTCATCCTCACCAGTGTGTCACAGGAGAGTCATCCTCACCAGTGTGTCACAGGAGAGTCATCCTCACCAGTGTGTCACAGGAGAGTCATCCTCACCAGTGTGTCAGAGGAGAGTCATCCTCACCAGTGTGTCACAGGAGAGTCATCCTCACCAGTGTGTCAGGAGAGTCATCCTCACCAGTGTGTCACAGGAGAGTCATCCTCACCAGTGTGTCACAGGAGAGCCAGTGTGTCACAGGAGAGTCATCCTCACCAGTGTGTCACAGGAGAGTCATCCTCACCAGTGTGTCAGAGGAGAGTCATCCTCACCAGTGTGTCACAGGAGAGTCATCCTACCAGTAGTGTCACAGGAGAGTCATCCTCACCAGTGTTTCACAGGAGAGTCATCCTCACCAGTGTGTCAGAGGAGAGTCATCCTCACCAGTGTGTGTCAGGAGGAGAGTCATCCTCACCAGTGTGTCACAGGAGAGTCATCCTCACACAGGAGAGTCATCCTCACCAGTGTGTCACAGGGAGAGTCACCATCAGAGAGTCTCACCAGTGTGTCAGAGGAGAGTCATCCTCACCAGTGTGTCACAGGAGAGTCAT
>NW_025751059.1:0-16659 GCF_021184085.1 Oncorhynchus gorbuscha
GAACGGCTGTTTCACCTGTTGTTAGTAGTCTAGGGAAATGAATGGCTGTTTCACCTGTTGTTTAGTAGTCTAGGGAAATGAACGGCTGTTTCACCTGTTGTTTAGTAGTCTAGGGAAATGAACGGCTGTTTCACCTGTTGTTTAGTAGTCTAGGGAAATGAACGGCTGTTTCACCTGTTGTTTAGTAGTCTAGGGAAATGAATGGCTGTTTCACCTGTTGTTTAGTAGTCTAGGGAAATGAACGGCTGTTTCACCTGTTGTTTAGTAGTCTAGGGAAATGAACGGCTGTTTCACCTGTTGTTTAGTAGTCTAGGGAAATGAACGGCTGTTTCACCTGTTGTTTAGTAGTCTAGGGAAATGAACGGCTGTTTCACCTGTTGTTTAGTAGTCTAGGGAAATGAACGGCTGTTTCACCTGTTGTTTAGTAGTCTAGGGAAATGATCGGCTGTTTCACCTGTTGTTTAGCCCTAACCCTAACCCTAACCCCTAACCCTATCCCTAACCCTAACCCTAACCCTAGGGAAATGGTTTGGACTAACAGTAGCCTTCAAGCCTGTTATACATTTTTGTGTCTGTGTTTATGGGTGAGTAGCCAATGATAGGATAGGTAACTTGTGTCTGTGTTTGGTGGGTGAGTAGCCAATGATAGGATAGGGTAATTTGTGTCTGTGTTTATGGGTGAGTAGCCATTGATATGACAGGTCATTTGTGTCTGTGTTTATGGGTGAGTAGCCAATGATAGGACAGGTCATTTCAGAGTAATGGGTGAGTAGCCACGATAGGACAGGTCGTGCTTATGGGTGAGTTGCCAATGATAGGACAGGTCATCTGTGTTTATAAGAGTAGCCAATGATAGGACAGGTCATTTGTGCTCATGTTTATGGGGTGAGTAGCCAATGATAGGACAGGGGCTATCTGTGTTTATGGGTGAGTAGCCAATGATAGGACAGGTCATTTGTATCTGTGTTTATGGGTGAGTAGCCAATGATAGGACAGGTCATTTGTATCTGTGTTTATGGGTGAGTAGCCAATGATAGGACAGGTCATTTCTGTCTGTGTTTATGGGTGAAGTAGCCAATGATAGGACAGGTCATTTGTGTCTGTGCTTATGGGTGAGTAGCCAATGATAGGACAGGTCACTTGTGTCTGTGCTTATGGGTGAGTAGCCAATGATAGGACAGGTCATTTGTATCTGTGTTTATGGATGAGTAGCCAATGATAGGACAGGTCATTTGTGTCTGTGCTTATTGGTGAGTAGCCAATGATAGGACAGGTCATTTGTATCTGTGTTTATCGCTGAGTAGCCAAAGATAGGACAGGTCATTTGTATCTGTGTTTATGGGTGAGTAGCCAATGATAGGACAGGTCATTTGTGTCTGTGTTTATGGGTGAGTAGCCAATGATAGGACAGGTCATTTGTGTCTGTGTTTATGGGTGAGTAGCCAATGATAGGACAGGTCATTTGTGTCTGTGTTTATGGGTGAGTAGCCAATGATAGGACAGGTCATTTGTGTCTGTGTGTGTTACATCTGTATTTTTCTTTCAACATGATTCAACTTTCCAATGGAATGTCTGGTGTAAACTGGGCTGTGGGATGTGGCCTATGTAACTCCTAAATATACATGTTTTACGGTCAAGAGGCCGTTATGCAGTATATAACCACTGATATGATAGACCTCCCTATTGCCATGTAGAACCTGTCAGGTTTCAGCACCCATATATTAGAAAACAGTGCCTTCTACTGGAATGTGTTGATAATGCAGGGGGGGTGGATAAGGTTGGCAATGCCGTTGTCACTGCAGCCTACAGAACACCCACACAGAACGTCCCCTTCAGGTTCTCTTTTGGTTATTAAAAACATTACTTTCCAACAACATTCTGTCAAACCAACATTTGTTAACTGGGAACCAAATGACTAGTGATTGGTTATTATTGCAAGATTTCCCTAGAAAATGCCATTGGAAGCTTTGAAACATTTGAATGATAGGGTTTGTAGACTCGCCTTAAATAGCCTCTAATTACATTTTGTTTTGTTCTCTCCAGGTTTGAAACTAAATTTGGATCATATGCATATAGGAGATCCTATAATTCATGTAATTCTATGGACCTTCTCTGACCTATAATTTCTCGATTCCAGGGGTGTTCAATTCTTAACCCGCTGGTTCTCTGTTCTACCTGGTCATTAATGGCACCCACCTGGTGTCAGAGGTATAAATGATTTGAATTCTGTGGTTTCTATACTAACTGCCTCGGCCCTATTGCTCTCCCAGGCACCATCAACAACAAGCAGCTCCAGATCTTCAACCTGACGTTTCACCAGTCAGAGGCCGTCCTGTCGGCCTCGCTCCACTACTACATAGGAGACCTCCAGAACAGCACCCAGCACCCGGGCTGCAACAGCACCACCAGGCCCAAGAGTTGTGGAGCCCTTCACCATTCCGCCATGGCCTCAGGAGACACAGCCACCTCCAGATGGATGTGTGGAGCTTTTCCTCAGTGATAACCACACCAGGGCATTGGGCCACTTTGTGATCAACGTGTCTACGCTATACAGGACTTCATCTTGGCAGTGGAAGGACGTCACCCGGGTGGTGAACCAAGCCAAGCGTCATCGTGAGCTGCTGATCGATAGACGTGGCATCCCAGCCTGGACTCCAGGCCCTGGAAGAAGCTCCCTCAGACCGCTCTCCTTACATCCTGGTCTACGCCAACGACTCGGCCATCTCTGAGCCCGAGAGTGTGGCGCGACACTACAGAGAGGCATCAAACGATGACTACAGCTGGAGAGGGGCTTTCGCCTGGCTTCACAGACTGGGGCTGCACGCCGGAATAACACCGCCGCAACAACAGGCACCTCCTAACAGACGCCGGGCGTCGGCTAGCGTCCTCCTCCTCCCGCTCCAGAACAACGAGTTACCGGGGCCGGAGTATCCGTATGAGACGACGGGCTGGGACGAGACCAGCCCCTACGAACCGCTGGAGAACAAGCCGGTCCGCCGGCCGAGGAAAAAGACGTGTGGTAAGAGCCAGAGGCACGGCAGTAAGATGCCCCTGCTGCAGTTTGACGAGCAGACGATAAAGAAGGCTCGTAAGAAGCAGTGGAACGAACCACAGAGCTGTGCTCGTCGCTACCTGAAGGTGGACTTTGCAGACATTGGCTGGAGCGAGTGGATTATATCTCCCAAGTCTTTTTTGATGCCTACTACTGCTCAGGGTCATGCCAGTTCCCCATGCCTAAGGTATGACTTCATGCTTCATGTAATTAATAATATAATGTGCCAGTATGTTTTTCCCAGACAGAGTCCCCAACCCTCATCCTGGAGACCTGCAGGTTCTGCTGCTTGGTTAGACAGGGTCCCCAACCCTCATCCTGGAGACCTGCAGGTTCTGCTGCTTGGTTAGACAGGGTCCCCAACCCTCATCCTGGAGACCTGCAGGTTCTGCTGCTTGGTTAGACAGGGTCCCCAACCCTCATCCTGGAGACCTGCAGGTTCTGCTGCTTGGTTAGACAGGGTCCCCAACCCTCATCCTGAGACCTGCAGGTTCTGCTGCTTGGTTAGACAGGGTCCTCAACCCTCATCCTGGAGACCTGCAGGTTCTGCTGCTTGGTTAGACAGGGTCCCCAACCCTCATCCTGGAGACCTGCAGGTTCTGCTGCTTGGTTAGACAGGGTCCCCAACCCTCATTCTGGAGACCTACAGGTTCTGCTGCTTGGTTAGACAGAGTCCCCAACCCTCATCCTGGAGACCTGCAGGTTCTGCTGCTTGGTTAGACAGGGTCCCCAACCCTCATCCTGGAGACCTGCAGGTTCTGCTGCTTGGTTAGACAGGGTCCCCAACCCTCATCCTGGAGACCTGCAGGTTCTGCTGCTTGGTTAGACAGGGTCCCCAACCCTCATCCTGGAGACCTGCAGGTTGAGCAGGCTTTTGTTCCGGCAGGCTTTTGTTCCAAGATCTTGATGAGCAGAATCAGGTGTAACAAAGTGCTGCACACTGAAGCTCTCCAGAGCCTGGCCTGGCAGGCTCATATAACAGCTACTCACAGACTCTGTTTGTCAACTTCAGTGGCCCTTCAGCACCACAGTGTGGCAGAATGTAGAACTGATGTTGTCAACCATTGTTTCTCAATTATGATCTTAACACTTGGGTTTCCACATTTTTCTGCTCATGATCCCAAATTTACGTCAAGAAATTCTGGTGACCCCAATTTGGAGAGTAATGTAGTTTATTGGTTTTTGATATTGAACAACAGGGCATGGGGAATGTTTTGTATTATGACTAGCAGTCTGTGCAGATAGCAATGAACACAACTGTGTGCACATGATGTTCTGAGTCAAGAATGGTGACATCACGCCGGCTCTTTCAGACATCTGGTCTGGTTAGTTACTCCAGTCGGATAGAACATTGTGTTACTCCAGTCTGACAGAACATTGTGTTACTCCAGTTTGATAGAACATTGTCTGGTTAGTTACTCCAGGCTGACAGAACATTGTGTTACTCCAGTCTGACAGAACATTGTGTTACTCCAGTTTGATAGAACATTGTCTGGTTAGTTACTCCAGGCTGACAGAACATTGTGTTACTCCAGTCTGACAGAACATTGTGTTACTCCAGTTTGATAGAACATTGTGTTAGTTACTCCAGGCTGACAGAACATTGTGTTACTCCAGTCTGATAAAACATTGTGTTACTCCAGTCTGATAGAACATTGTCTGGTTAGTTACTCCAGGCTGACAGAACATTGTGTTACTCCAGTCTGATAAAACATTGTGTTACTCCAGTCTGATAGAACATTGTCTGGTTAGTTACTCAGTCTGATAGAACATTGTCTGGTTAGTTACTCCAGTCTGATAGAACATTGTCTGGTTAGTTACTCCAGTCTGACAGAACATTGTGTTACTTCCAGTCTGATAGAACATTGTGTTACTCCAGTCAGATAGAACATTGTGTTACTTCCAGTCTGATAGAACATTGTGTTACTCCAGTCTGATAGAACATTGTGTTAGCTACTCCAGTCTGATAGAACATTGCTAGTTACTCCAGTCTGATAGAACATTGTGTTACTCCAGTCTGATAGAACATTGTGTTACTCCAGTCTGACAGAACATTGTGTTACTCCAGTCTGACAGAACATTGTGTTTCTCCAGTCTGATAGAACATTGTCTGGTTAGTTACTCCAGTCTGATAGAACATTGTGCTACTCCAGTCTGATAGAACATTGTGTTACTCCAGTCACATGGAACATTGTGTTACTCCAGTCTGATAGAACATTGTGTTACTCCAGTCTGATAGAACATTGTGTTACTCCAGTCTGATAGAACATTGTGTTACTACTCCAGTCTGATCCAGTCTGATAGAACATTGTGTTACTCCAGTCGATAGAACATTGTGTTACTCCAGTCTGATAGAACATTGTGTTACTTCCAGTCTGATAGAACATTGTGTTACTCCAGTCTGATAGAACATTGTGTTACTCCAGTCTGATAGAACATTGTGTTACTCCAGTCTGATAGAACATTGTGTTACTTCAGTTCAGATGGAACATTGTCTGGTTAGCTACTCCAGTCTGATAGAACATTGTCTTAATCTAGTTACTCCAGTCTGGAACATTGTCTGGTTTGTTACTCCAGTCTGATAGAACATTGTCTGGTTAGTTATTCCAGTCTGATAGAACATTGTTGTTAGTTACACCAGTCTGATAGAACATTGTCTGGTTAGTTACTCCAGTCTGATAGAACATTGTCTGGTTAGTTACTCCAGTCTGATAGAACATTGTCTGGTTAGTTACTCCAGTCTGATAGAACATTGTGTTACTCCAGTCTGACGGAACATTTATGGTTAGTTACTCCAGTCTGATAGAACATTGTCTGGTTTGTTACTCCAGTCTGATAGAACATTGTCTGGTTAGTTACTCCAGTCTGATAGAACATTGTCTGGTTAGTTACTCCAGTCTGATAGAACATTGTCTGGTTAGTTACTCCAGTCTGATAGAACATTGTGTTACTCCAGTCGAATAGAACATTGTGTTACTCCAGTCTGATAGAACATTGTCTGGTTAGTTACTCCAGTCTGATTGAACATTGTCTGGTTAGTTACTCCAGTCTGATAGAACATTGTGTTACTCCAGTCGAATAGAACATTGTGTTACTCCAGTCTGATAGAACATTGTGTTACTCCAGTCTGATAGAACATTGTGTTACTCTTGTCTGATAGAACATTGTGTTACTCTTGTCTGATAGAACATTGTGTTACTCCAGTCTGATAGAACATTGTGTTACTCCAGTCTGACAGAACTTTGTTTTACTCTATTCAGATGGAACATTGTCTGGTTATCTACTCCAGTCTGATAGAACATTCTGTTACTCCAGTCTGATAGAACATTGTGTTACTCCAGTCTGACAGAACATTGTTACTCCAGTCTGACAGAACATTGTGTTACTCCAGTCTGACAGAACATTGTGTTACTCCAGTCTGATAGAACATTGTGTTACTCCAGTCTGATAGAACATTGTGTTACTCCGGTCAGATGGAACATTGTGTTACTCCAGTCTGATGATACATTGTGTTACTCCAGTCTGATAGAACATTGTGTTACTCCAGTCTGATAGAACATTGTACTCCAGTTACAGAACATTGTTACTCAGTCTGATAGAACATTGTGTTACTCCAGTCTGATAGAACATTGTGTTACTCCAGTCTGATAGAACATTGTGTTACTCTGTTCAGATAGAACATTGTGTTACTCTGTTCAGATGGAACATTGTGTTACTCCAGTCTGATAGAACATTGTGTTACTCCAGTCTGATAGAACATTGTGTTACTCTGTTCAGATAGAACATTGTGTTACTCTGTTCAGATAGAACATTGTGTTACTCTGTTCAGATGGAACATTGTGTTACTCAGTCTGATAGAACATTGTGTTACTCAGATAGAACATTGTGTTACTCTGTTCAGATGGAACATTTGTTGCTACTCCAGTCTGATAGAACATTGTTGTTACTCCAGTCTGATAGAACATTGTGTTACTCCAGTCTGATAGAACATTGTGTTACTCCAGTCTGATAGAACATTGTGTAGCTACTCCAGTCTGATAGAACATTGTGTGGTTAGTTACTCCAGTCTGATAGAACATTGTGTTACTCCAGTCTGATAGAACATTGTGTTACTCCAGTCTGATAGAACATTGTGTTACTCTTGTCTGATAGAACATTGTGTTACTCTTGTCTGATAGAACATTGTGTTACTCTTGTCTGATAGAACATTGTGTTACTCCAGTCTGATAGAACATTGTGTTACTCCAGTCTGACAGAACTTTGTTTTACTCATTCAGATGGAACATTGTCTGTTATCTACTCCAGTCTGATAGAACATTCTGTTACTCCAGTCTGATAGAACATTGTGTTACTCCAGTCTGACAGAACATTGTTACTCCAGTCTGACAGAACATTGTGTTACTCCAGTCTGATAGAACATTGTGTTACTCCAGTCTGATAGAACATTGTGTTACTCCGGTCTGATGGAACATGTTATCAGATGGAACATTGTGTTACTCCAGTCTGATAGAACATTGTGTTACTCCAGTCTGATAGAACATTGTGTTACTCCAGTCTGATAGAACATTGTTACTCCAGTCTGACAGAACATTGTGTTACTCCAGTCTGATAGAACATTGTGTTACTCCAGTCTGATAGAACATTGTGTTACTCCGGTCTTAGAACATTGTGTTACTCCGGTCAGATGGAACATTGTGTTAGTTCCAGTCTGATGGAACATTGTGTTACTCCAGTCTGATAGAACATTGTGTTACTCCAGTCTGATAGAACATTGTGTTACTCCAGTCTGATAGAACATTGTGTTACTCCAGTCAGATGGAACATTGTGTTACTCCAGATGGAACTGTTACTCGGTCTGATAGAACATCTTGTTACTCCAGTCTGATAGAACATTGTGTTACTCTGTTCAGATGGAACATTGTCTGGTTAGCTTCTCCAGTCTGATAGAACATTGTGTGGTGTTACTCCAGTCTGATAGAACATTGTGTTTCCAGTCTGATAGAACATTGTTTATTCTGTTCAGATGGAACATTGTCTGGTTAGCTACTCCAGTCTGATAGAACATTGTGTTACTCCAGTCTGATAGAACATTTTGTTAGTTACTCCAGTCTGATAGAACATTGGTTTGTTACTCCAGTCTGATAGAACATTGTCTGTAGTTATTCCAGTCTGATAGAACATTGTCTGGTTAGTTACACCAGTCTGATAGAACATTGTTGGTTAGTTACTCCAGTCTGATAGAACATTGTGTTACTCCAGTCTGATAGAACATTGTGTTACTTCCAGTCTGATAGAACATGTGTTACTCCAGTCTGATAGAACATTGTGTTACTCCAGTCTGATAGAACATTGTGTTACTCTGTTCAGATGGAACATTGTTAGTTACTCCAGTCTGATAGAACATTGTTTTACTCCAGTCTGATAGAACATTGTGTTACTTCCGTTCACATGGAACATTGTGTTACTCCAGTCTGATAGAACATTGTGTTACTCCAGTCTGATAGAACATTGTGTTACTCCAGTCTGATAGAACATTGTGTTACTCCAGTCTGATAGAACATTGTGTTACTAGTCTGATAGAACAGTGTTACCCAGTCTGATAGAACATTGTGTTACTCCAGTCTGATAGAACATTGTTACTCTGTTCAGATGGAACATTGTCTGTTAGTTACTCCAGTCTGATAGAACATTGTCTAGTTTTGTTACTCCAGTCTGATAGAACATTGTCTGGTTAGTTACTCCAGTCTGATAGAACATTGTTGTTACTCCAGTCTGATAGAACATCTGTTGTTACTCCAGTCTGATAGAACATTGTGTTACTCCAGTCTGATAGAACATCTGTTGTTACTCCAGTCTGATAGAACATTGTTGTGTTACTTCCAGTCTGATAGAACATTGTGTTACCAGTCCAGTCAGTGATAGAACATTTGTGTTACTCCAGTCTGTTACTCCAGTCTGATAGAACATTGTGTTACTCCAGTCTGATAGAACATTGTGTTACTCCAGTCTGATAGAACATTGTGTTACTCCAGTCTGACGGAACATTTATGGTTAGTTACTCCAGTCTGATAGAACATTGTCTGGTTAGTTACTCCAGTCTGATAGAACATTGTCTGGTTTGTTACTCCAGTCTGATAGAACATTGTCTGGTTTGTTACTCCAGTCTGATAGAACATTGTCTGGTTAGTTACTCCAGTCTGATAGAACATTGTCTGGTTTGTTACTCCAGTCTGATAGAACATTGTCTGGTTAGTTACTCCAGTCTGATAGAACATTGTGTTACACCAGTCTGATAGAACATTGTCTGGTTAGTTACTCCAGTCTGATAGAACATTGTCTGGTTAGTTACTCCAGTCTGATAGAACATTGTCTGGTTAGTTACTCCAGTCTGATAGAACATTGTGTTTCTCCAGTCTGACAGAACATTTCTGGTTAGTTACTCCAGTCTGATAGAACATTGTCTGGTTAGTTACTCCAGTCTGATAGAACATTGTCTGGTTAGTTACTCCAGTCTGATTGAACATTGTGTTACTCTTGTCTGATAGAACATTGTGTTACTCTTGTCTGATAGAACATTGTGTTACTCCAGTCTGATAGAACATTGTGTTACTCCAGTCTGACAGAACTTTGTTTTACTCTATTCAGATGGAACATTGTCTGGTTATCTACTCCAGTCTGATAGAACATTCTGTTACTCCAGTCTGATAGAACATTGTGTTACTCCAGTCTGACAGAACATTGTTACTCCAGTCTGACAGAACATTGTGTTACTCCAGTCTGATAGAACATTGTGTTACTCCAGTCTGATAGAACATTGTGTTACTCCGGTCAGATGGAACATTGTGTTACTCCAGTCTGATGGAACATTGTGTTACTCCAGTCTGATAGAACATTGTGTTACTTACTCCAGTCTGATAGAACATTGTGTTACTCCAGTCTGACAGAACATTGTTACTCCAGTCTGACAGAACATTGTGTTACTCCAGTCTGATAGAACATTGTGTTACTCCAGTCTGATAGAACATTGTGTTACTCCAGTCAGATGGAACATTGTGTTACGGTCCATTGTGTTACTCTGATGGAACATTGTGTTACTCCAGTCTGATAGAACAGTTACTTCCAGTCTGATAGAACATTGTGTTACTGTCAGATGGAACATTGTGTTACTCGGTCAGATGGAACATTGTGTTACTCCAGTCAGATGGAACATTGTGTTACTCCAGTCTGATAGAACATTGTGTTACTCTGTTCAGATGGAACATTGTCTGGTTAGCTACTCCAGTCTGATAGAACATTGTGTGGTTAGTTACTCCAGTCTGATAGAACATTGTGTTACTCCAGTCTGATAGAACATTGTGTTATTCTGTTCAGATGGAACATTGTCTAGTTAGCTCTCCAGTCTGATAGAACATTGTGTTACTCCAGTCTGATAGAACATTTATGGTTAGTTAGAACATTGTCTGTTTGTTCTGTTCCAGTCTGGATAGAACATTGTCTGGTTAGTTACTCCAGTCTGATAGAACATTGTCTGTTATTACTCCAGTCTGATAGAACATTGTCTGGTTAGTTACTCCAGTCTGATAGAACATTGTCTGGTTTGTTACTCCAGTCTGATAGAACATTGTCTGGTTAGTTATTCCAGTCTGATAGAACATTGTCTGGTTAGTTACACCAGTCTGATAGAACATTGTCTGGTTAGTTACACCAGTCTGATAGAACATTGTCTGGTTAGTTACTCCAGTCTGATAGAACATTGTCTGGTTAGTTACTCCAGTCTGATAGAACATTGTCTGGTTAGTTACTCCAGTCTGATAGAACATTGTGTTACTCCAGGCTGATAGAACATTGTGTTACTCTAGTCTGATAGAACATTGTCTGGTTAGTTACTCCAGTCTGATAGAACATTGTCTGGTTAGTTACTCCAGTCTGATAGAACATTGTGTTACTCCAGTCTGATAGAACATTGTGTTACTCCAGTCTGATAGAACATTGTGTTACTCCAGTCTGATAGAACATTGTGTTACTCCAGTCTGATAGAACATTGTGTTACTCCAGGCTGATAGAACATTGTCTGATAGAACATTGTGTTACTCTGTTCAGATGGAACAGTTATTACTCCAGTCTGATAGAACACTGTTTTACTCCAGTCTGATAGAACATTGTGTTACTCCAGAACATTGTTCACATGGAACATTGTGTTACTCCAGTCTGATAGAACATTGTGTTACTCCAGTCTGATAGAACATTGTGTTACTCAGTCTGATAGAACATTGTGTTACTCCAGTCTGATGGAACATTGTGTTACTCCAGTATGATAGAACATTGTGTTACTCCAGACTGATAGAACATTGTGTTACTCCAGTCTGACAGAACATTGTTACTCCAGTCTGATAGAACATGTGTTACTCCAGTCTGATAGAACATTGTGTTACTCCAGTCTGATAGAACATTGTGTTACTCAGATGGAACTGTTCAGATGGAACATTGTCTGGTTAGTTACTCCAGTCTGATAGAACATTGTGTTACTCCAGTCTGATAGAACATTGTGTTACTCGTTCAGATGGAACATTGTGTTACTCCAGTCTGATAGAACATTGTGTTACTCCAGTCTGATAGAACATTGTGTTACTCCAGTCTGTCATTGTGTTATCTGAGAACATTGTGTTACTTCCAGTCTGATAGAACATTGTGTTTACTCAGTCTGATAGAACATTGTGTTACTCCAGTCTGATAGAACATTGTGTTACTCCAGTATGATAGAACATTGTGTTACTTCCAGTCTGATAGAACATTGTGTTAGCTACTCCAGTCTGATAGAACATTGTGTTACTCCAGTCTGATAGAACATTGTGTTACTCAGTCTGATAGAACATTAGTTACTTCCAGTCTGATAGAACATTGTTTACTTTGTCTGATAGAACATTGTGTTACTCCAGTCTGATAGAACATTGTGTTACTCCGGTCAGATGGAACATTGTGTTATCTACTCCGGTCAGATGGAACATTGTGTTACTCCGGTCAGATAGAACATTGTGTTACTCCGGTCTGATGGAACATTGTGTTACTCCAGTCAGATAGAACATTGTGTTACTCCAGTCTGATAGAACATTGTGTTACTCTAGTCTGATGGAACATTGTTACTCCGGTCAGATGGAACATTGTGTTACTCCAGTCTGTAGAACAGAGTCTGGAACATTGTGTTACTCCAGTCTGATAGAACATTGTCAGTCTGATAGAACTCCAGTCTGATAGAACATTGTGTTACCCAGTCTGTTCAGATGGAACATTGTCTGTCAGATACTACTCCAGTCTGATAGAACATTGTGTTAGTTACTCCAGTCTGATAGAACATTGTGTTACTCGGTCAGTGGAACTGATAGAACATTGTGTTATTCTGTTCAGATGGAACATTGTCTCCAGTTAGCTACTCCAGTCTGATAGAACATTGTGTTACTCCAGTCTGACGGAACATTGTCTGGTTAGTTACACCAGTCTGATAGAACATTGTCTGGTTAGTTACACCAGTCTGATAGAACATTGTCTGGTTAGTTACACCAGTCTGATAGAACATTGTCTGGTTAGCTACTCCAGTCTGATAGAACATTGTCTGTTAGTTACTCCAGTCTGATAGAACATTGTCTGGTTAGTTACTCCAGTCTGATAGAACATTGTCTGGTTAGTTACTCCAGTCTGATAGAACATTGTCTGGTTAGTTACTCCAGTCTGATAGAACATTGTGTTCCTCCAGTCTGATAGAACATTGTGTTACTCCAGTCTGATAGAACATTGTGTTACTCCAGTCTGATATAACATTGTGTTACTCTGTTCAGATGGAACATTGTCTGGTTAGTTACTCCAGTCTGATAGAACACTGTTTTACTCCAGTCTGATAGAACATTGTGTTACTCCCGTTCACATGGAACATTGTGTTACTCCAGTCTGATAGAACATTGTGTTACTCAGTCTGATAGAACATTGTGTTACTCCAGTCTGATAGCACATTGTGTTACTCCAGTCTGGATAGAACATTGTGTTACTCCAGTCTGATAGAACATTGTGTTACTTCCAGTCTGATAGAACATTGTGTTACCCAGTCTGATAGAACATTGTGTTACTCCAGTCTGATAGAACATTGTGTTACTCCAGTCTGATAGAACATTGTGTTACTCTGTTCAGATGGAACATTGTCTGGTTAGTTACTCCAGTCTGATAGAACACTGTTTTACTCCAGTCTGATAGAACATTGTGTTACTCCGTTAGAAACACTATGCTGTTACTCCATTGTGTTCTCCAGTCTGATAGAACATTGTGTTACTTCTCAGTATGATATTGAACATTGTGTAGTTACTCCAGTGATAGATATTGTGTTACTTCCAGTCTGATAGAACATTGTGTTACTCCAGTCTGATAGAACATTGTGTTACTCCAGTCTGATAGAACATTGTGTTACTCCAGTCCAGTCTGATAGAACATTGTGTTACTTTGTCAGATGGAACATTTGTTACTCCAGTTGATACTCCAGTCGATAGAACATTGTGTTAATCTGTCTCAGATGGAACATTGTCTGGTTAGTTACTCCAGTCTGATAGAACACTTGTTACTCAGTGATAGAACATTGTAAGTTGGGCCTTCCAGTCTGATAGAACATTGTCTAGTCAGTTACTCCAGTCTGATAGAACATTGTGTTACTCCAGTCTAATAGAACATTTGTCTAGTAGAACATTGTGTTACTCCAGTCTGATAGAACATTGTGTTACTCCAGTCTAATAGAACATTGTGTTACTCCAGTCTGATAGAACATTGTGTTACTCCAGTCTGATAGAACATTGTGTTACTCCAGTCTGATAGAACATTGTGTTACTCCAGTCTGATAGAACATTGGTTAGTTACTCCAGTCTGATAGAACATTGTCTGAGGGTGGTTAGTTACTCCAGTCTGATAGAACATTGTGTTACTCTAGTCTGATAGAACATTGTATTCTAGTCTGTTTGTTACTCCAGTCTGATAGAACATTGTCAGTGATAGAACATTGTGTTACTCCAGTCTGATAGAACATTGTGTTACCCAGTCTGATAGAACAGTCTGATAGAACATTGTCGGGTTAGCTACTCCAGTCTATAGAACTGATAGAACATTGTGTTACTCCAGTCTGATAGAACATTGTGTTACTCAGTCTGATAGAACATTGTTCGGTTAGTTACTCCAGTCTGATAGAACATTGTCTGGTTAGTTACTCCAGTCTGATAGAACATTGTAGTTACTCCAGTCTGATAGAACATTGTGTTACTTCCAGTCTGATAGAACATTGTGTTACTTCCAGTCTGATAGAACATTGTCTGGGTTAGTCCAGGAAACATTCCTGATTAGTTATTCCAGTCTGATAGAACATTGTTTTACTCCAGTCTGATAGAACATTGTGTTCCTCCAGTTGATAGAACATTGTGTTACTCCAGTCTGATAGAACATTGTGTTATTGTGTTACTCCAGTCTGATAGAACATTGTCCAGTCTGATAGAACATTGTTCAGATGGAAACATTCCAGTCTGCTAGTGTTACTCCAGTCTGATAGAACATTGTGTTACTCCAGTCTGATAGAACAGTCTGATAGAACATTGTGTTACTCCAGTCTGTAGTCTGACGATAGAACATTGTGTTACTCTGTTCAGATAGAACATTGTGTTACTCTGTTCAGATAGAACATTGTGTTACTCTGTTCAGATAGAACATTGTGTTACTCTGTTCAGATAGAACATTGTGTTACTCTGTTCAGATGGAACATTGTGTTACTCCAGTCTGATAGAACATTGTGTTACTCCAGTCTGATAGAACATTGTGTTACTCCAGTCTGATAGAACATTGTGTTACTCCAGTCTGATAGAACATTGTGTTACTCCAGTCTGATAGAACATTGTGTTACTCCAGTCTGATAGAACATTGTGGTTAGTTACTCCAGTCTGATAGAACATTGTGTTACTCCAGTCTGATAGAACATTGTGTTACTCCAGTCTGATAGAACATTGTGTTACTCCAGTCTGATAGAACATTGTGTTACTTCCAGTCTGATAGAACATTGTTTGTGACGGAACATTCTGGTTTGTTACTCCAGTCTGATAGAACATTGTCTGGTTAGTTACTCCAGTCTGATAGAACATTGTTGTTACTCCAGTCTGATAGAACATTGTGTTACTCCAGTCTGATAGAACATTGTCTGTTAGTTACTCCTGTTCTGATAGAACATTGTCTGGTTAGTTACTCCAGTCTGATAGAACATTGTGTTACTCCAGTCTGATAGAACATTGTCTGGGTTAGTTACTCCAGTCTGATAGAACATTGTCCGGGTTAGTTACTCCAGTCTGATAGAACATTGTCTGATAGAACATTGTGTTACTCCAGTCTGATAGAACATTGTGTTACTCCAGTTGATAGAACATTTGTTACTCCAGTCTGATAGAACATTGTGTTACTTCCAGTCTGATAGAACATTGTTACTCCAGTCCAGCTGATAGAACATTGTGTTACTCCAGTCTGATAGAACATTGTGTTACCCCAGTCTGATAGAACATTGTGTTACCCCAGTCTGATAGAACATTGTCCGGTTAGTTACCCAGTCTGTCTGATGGGAACATTGTGTTACTCCAGTCTGATAGAACATTGTGTTACCTCAGTCTGATAGAACATTGTGTTACTTCCAGTCTGATAGAACATTGTGTTACTCCAGTCTAGAACATTGTGTTACTCCGTCAGATAGAACATTGTCTGTTAGCTACTCCAGTCTGATAGAACATTGTTCTGGTTAGTTACTCCAGTCTGATAGAACATTGTGTTACTTCCAGTCTGATAGAACATTGTGTTACTCCAGTCTGATAGAACATTGTGTTACTCCAGTCTGATAGAACATTGTGTTACTCTAGTCTGATAGAACATTGTGTTACTCCAGTCTGATAGAACATTGCGTTACTCCAGTCTGATAGAACATTGTGTTACTCCAGTCTGATAGAACATTGTGTTACTCCAGTCTGATAGAACATTGTGTTACTCCAGTCTGAGAACATTGTCACTCCAGTCTGATAGAACATTGTCTGGTTATTTACTCCAGTCTGACAGAACATTGTGTTACTCCAGTCTGATAGAACATTGTCTGGTTATTTACTCCAGTCTGATGGAACATTGTGTTACTCCAGTCTGATAGAACATTGTCACTCCAGTCTGATAGAACATTGTGTTACTCCAGTCTGATGGAACATTGTGTTACTCCAGTCTGATGGAACATTGTGTTACTCCAGTCTGATAGAACATTGTCACTCCAGTCTGATAGAACATTGTCACTCCAGTCTGATAGAACATTGTGTTACTCCAGTCTGATAGAACATTGTGTTACTCCAGTCTGATAGAACATTGTGTTACTCCAGTCTGATAGAACATTGTCTGGTTATTTACTCCAGTCTGATAGAACATTGTCTGGTTATTTACTCCAGTCTGATAGAACATTGTCTGGTTATTTACTCCAGTCTGATAGAACATTGTCTGGTTATTTACTCCAGTCTGACAGAACATTGTGTTACTCCAGTCTGATAGAACATTGTCTGGTTATTTACTCCAGTCTGATG
>NW_025751060.1:0-16653 GCF_021184085.1 Oncorhynchus gorbuscha
ATGGCTCTATCCTGTGATGATGGCTCTATCCTGTGATGATGGCTCTATCCTGTGATGATGGCTCTATCCTGTGATGATGGTTCTATCCTGTGATGATGGTTCTATCCTGTGATGATGGCTCTATCCTGTGATGATGGCTCTATCCTGTGATGATGATGGTTCTATCCTGTGATGATGGCTCTATCCTGTGATGATGGCTCTATCCTGTGATGATGGCTCTATCCTGTGATGATGGCTCTATCCTCGTGATGATGGCTCTATCCTGTGATGATGGCTCTATCCTGTGATGATGGCTCTATCCTGTGATGATGATGGTTCTATCCTGTGATGATGAGGTCTATCCTGGTGATGGCTCTATCCTGTGATGATGATGGCTCTATCCTGTGATGATGATGGCTCTATCCTGTGATGATGATGGCTCTATCCTGTGATGATGATGGTTCTATTCTGTGATGATGATGGTTCTATCCTGTGATGAAGGCTCTATCCTGTGATGATGATGGCTCTATCCTGTGATGATGATGGCTCTATCCTGTGATGATGATGGCTCTATCCTGTGATGATGATGGCTCTATCCTGTGATGATGATGGCTCTATCCTGTGATGATGATGGCTCTATCCTGTGATGATGATGGCTCTATCCTGTGATGATGATGGCTCTATCCTGTGATGATGATGGCTCTATCCTGTGATGATGATGGCTCTATCCTGTGATGATGGCTCTATCCTGTGATGATGATGGTTCTATCCTGTGATGATGATGGTTCTATCCTGTGATGATGGCTCTATCCTGTGATGATGATGGTTCTATCCTGTGATGATGATGGCTCTATCCTGTGATGATGGCTCTATCCTGTGATGATGGCTCTATCCTGTGATGATGGCTCTATCCTGTGATGATGATGGTTCTATCCTGTGATGATGATGGTTCAATCCTGTGATGATGATGGTTCTATCCTGTGATGATGATGGTTCTATCCTGTGATGATGCCTCTATCCTGTGATGATGGCTCTATCCTGTGATGATGATGGCTCTATCCTGTGATGATGGCTCTATCCTGTGATGATGGCTCTATCCTGTGATGATGGCTCTATCCTGTGATGATGGCTCTATCCTGTGATGATGGCTCTATCCTGTGATGATGGCTCTATCCTGTGATGATGGCTCTATCCTGTGATGATGGCTCTATCCTGTGATGATGGCTCTATCCTGTGATGATGGCTCTATCCTGTGATGATGGCTCTATCCTGTGATGATGGTTCTATCCTGTGATGATGATGGTTCTATCCTGTGATGATGATGGCTCTATCCTGTGATGATGATGGCTCTATCCTGTGATGATGATGGCTCTATCCTGTGATGATGGTTCTATCCTGTGATGATGATGGTTCTATCCTGTGATGATGGCTCTATCCTGTCATGATGATGGCTCTATCCTGTGATGATGATGGCTCGATCCTGTGATGATGATGGTTCTATCCTGTGATGGTGATGGTTCTCTCCTGTGATGATGGCAGCCATTTTGACCACTACCACACCTAAAAAACAGACACCAACCCCCACAGTACTAGGCTAGCTCGGCCACCTGTGATGATGATGGTTCTATCCTGTGATGATGATGGCTCTATCCTGTGATGATGATGGTTCTATCCTGTGATGATGATGGTTCTATCCTATGATGATGATGGCTCTATCCTGTGATGATGATGGTTCTATCCTGTGATGATGATGGTTCTATCCTGTGATGTTGGCAGCCATTTTGACCACTACCACACCTAAAAAACAGACACCAACCCCCACAGTACTAGGCTAGCTCGGCCACCTGTGGTTGCTTTTTCAGATGAGACTGAGATCTGAATTAGTGATGCACCAATATGATATTTTTGGTCGATATCCAATATTATCCTTGCCAAAAAAACGATACCGATATTAACAATTTTAGCGGCCTTTTAAGCATTCTAGTACAGTTAAATAGTTGAAAAACACACATTCTGACCATAAGGTAATTTTGTTGTCATTTACATATTACCAGTAAAACATCATCAAAACCTATTTCTTTCACTTATTTACTGTGCTGTTTCATTGTTCATTTGTTCAGTCTCAAACAGGATTTCATCATACATGTCAAGCTGTGAAGTTTCAGCTCTGTCCGGCCGTGGCTTCACTTCCTCAGTGTCTGTTTCCGTTTGTCCAGCTGTGTCTAACATCTCACGTAAACCCTGTTTCTTGTCTGTATCGAAGTAGCGGTCCTTGTACCCACCATCGAGCGTGGTGGCAACACAGTAAAGAGAGAATGCCTGTTAAAGAAGTAGCGGTCCTTGTACCTACCATCGAGCAGGGTGGCAAGACAGTAAAGAGGCTCAGAGAGAATGCCTGTTAAAGAAGTAGCGGTCCTTGTACCTAGCATCGAGCAGGGTGGCAACACAGTAAAGAGAGACTATCTATTAAAGAAGTAGCGGTCCTTGTACCTACCATGGAGCATGGTGGCGACACAGTAAAGAGGCTCAGAGAGAATGCCTGTTAAAGAAGTAGCGTCCTTGTACCTAGCACGAGCAGGGTGGCGACACAGTAAAGAGGCTCAGAGAGAATGCTCTGTTAAAGAAGTAGCGATCCTTGTACCTACCATCGAGCAGGGTGGCTACACAGCAAAGAGGCTCAGAGAGAATGCCTTAAAGAAGTAGCGATCCTTGTACCTACCATCGAGCAGTGTGGCGACACAGTAAAGAGGCTCAGAGAGAATGCCTGTAAAAGTAGCGATCCTCTTGTACCTACCATCGAGCAGTGTGGCGACACAGTAAAGAGGCTCAGAGAGAATGCCTGTAAAGTAGTAGCGATCCTTGTACCTACCATCGAGCAGTGTGGCGACACAGTAAAGAGGCTCAGAGAGAATGCCTGTAAAAAGTAGTAGCGATCCTTGTACCTACCATCGAGCATGTGGCGACACAGTAAAGAGGCTCAGAGAGAATGCCTGTTAAAGAAGTAGCGGTCCTTGTACCTAGCAGCGAGCAGGGTGGCAACACAGTAAAGAGAGACTATCTATTAAAGAAGTAGCGGTCCCTTGTACCTACCATGGAGCATGGTGGCGACACAGTAAAGAGGCTCAGAGAGAATGCCTGTTAAAGAAGTAGTCCTTGTACCTAGCACGAGCAGTGTGGCGACACAGTAAAAGAGGCTCAGAGAGAATGCCTGTTAAAGAAGTAGCGATCCTTGTACCCACCATCGAGCAGTGTGGCGTACACAGTAAAGAGGCTCAGAGAGAATGCCTGTAAAAGTAGTAGCGATCCTGTTCTACCATCGAGCAGTGTGGCGAACAGTAAAGAGGCTCAGAGAGAATGCCTACAAAGAATTAGCGATCCTTTGTACCTACCATCGAGCAGGGTGGCGACAGTAAAGAGGCTCAGAGAGAATGCCTTTAAAGAAGTAGCGATCCTTGTACCTACCATCGAGCAGGGTGGCGACACAGTAAAGAGGCTCCAGAGAATGCCTGTTAAAGAAGTAGCGATCCTTGTACTCTACCATCGAGCAGTGTGGCGACACAGTAAAGAGGCTCAGAGAGAATGCCTGTTAAAGAAGTAGCGGTCCTTGTACCTAGCATCGAGCAGGGTGGCAACACAGTAAAGAGAGACTATCTATTAAAGAAGTAGCGGTCCTTGTACCTACCATGGAGCATGGTGGCGACACAGTAAAGAGGCTCAGAGAGAATGCCTGTTAAAGAAGTAGCGATCCTTGTACCTACCATCGAGCAGTGTGGCGACACAGTAAAGAGGCTCAGAGAGAATGCCTGTAAATGTAGTAGCGATCCTTGTACCTACCATCGAGCAGTGTGGCGACACAGTAAAGAGGCTCAGAGAGAATGCCTGTTAAAGAATTAGCGATCCTTGTACCTACCATCGAGCAGGGTGGCGACACAGTAAAGAGGCTCAGAGAGAATGCCTTTTAAAGAAGTAGCGATCCTTGTACCTACCATCGAGCAGTGTGGCGACACAGTAAAGAGGCTCCGAGAGAATGCCTGTTAAAGAAGTAGCGGTCCTTGTACCTAGCAGCGGAGCAGGGTGGCAACACAGTAAAGAGAGACTATCTATTAAAGAAGTAGCTGTCCCTTGTACCCTACCATGGAGCATGGTGGCGACACAGTAAAGAGGCTCAGAGAGAATGCCTGTTAAAGAAGTAGCGTCCTTGTACCTACCATCGAGCAGTGTGGCGACACAGTAAAGAGGCTCAGAGAGAATGCCTGTTAAAGAATTAGCGATCCTTGTACCTACCATCGAGCAGGGTGGCGACACAGTAAAGATGCTCAGAGAGAATGCCACAGAATTGCTTGTTCACAGCCTCTTGTAGAGTAAGTTTTAACCCCACGGTCTGTGTGGGCAGTCTTGTTGAGCAGGCGTTTTTCAATGCCATGACAGGGTATCACATCAGGGATGCAGTTGAAGAGCTTATTTCTCCAGTCAGTTGTTTGAATGGAGCTAGGATTGTGTTCATGTTTCCAGGTTTTAAACATGTTCTCAAATGCCATTGAAATGGCAGCAGCGGTATGAGAACCAGCACATTCTTGAACATGCAATACGGCTTTCCTCAGTACGATATCCTCGTCGACCCACTGTGCTGTCAGACTCAGCATGCTCATGGGGCTGACATCGCTGGTCCAAATATCAGTCGTGAAGCTAATAGCAGTTACGGCCATAGCAAGTAGCTCAGGGACGTGCGCTTTATCAATACTGTGTAACTCCGGTAGGGCAACATCTGAAAAATAGCACCTACTGGGTAGTGTGTAACCGGGGCTCGAGGTGCTCAACCAATCGTAGAAAGCCAACATCATCCACGACAGAAAACGGTTGATTGTCAAGGGCAATGAATTCCATTATCTTGGCTTTAATGGGTTTCACCTTTGAGTTGTCTCGCTGAAATGTTCTTACTCTTTCAAATGGCTGCTCGACTTGAACTTGTTTAGTTGTTGGAAGTGTGCGCTTAGTATTTTTCTGCTTTGTTCTGTGTAGAGCTGTATTTGTCATGGCGTCATTACATCATCTACGTTATATAGGTATGTACCTTATCTACCTACGTTATATAGGTATGTACCTCATCTACTTACGTTATATAGGTATGTACCTCATCTACCTACGTTATATAGGTATGTACCTCATCTACCTACGTTATATAGGTATGTACCTCATCTACCTACGTTATATAGGTATGTACCTCATCTACCTACGTTATATAGGTATGTACCTCATCTACCTACGTTTATATAGGTATGTACCTCATCTACCTACGTTATATAGGTATGTACCTCATCTACCTACGTTATATAGGTATGTACCTCATCTACCTACGTTATATAGGTATGTACCTCATCTACCTACTTATATAGGTATGTACCTCATCTACCTACGTTATATAGTATGTACCTCATCTACCTACGTTATATAGGTATGTACCTCATCTACCTACGTTATATAGGTATGTACCTCATCTACCTACGTTATATAGGTATGTACCTCATCTACCTACGTTATATAGGTATGTACCTCATCTACCTACGTTATATAGGTATGTTCATCTACCTACGTTATATAGGTATGTACCTCATCTACCTACGTTATATAGGTATGTACCTCATCTACCTACGTTATATAGGTATGTACCTCATCTACCTACGTTATATAGGTATGTACCTCATCTACCTACGTTATATAGGTATGTACCTCATCTACCTACGTTATATAGGTATGTACCTCATCTACCTAACGCTATATAGGTATGTACCTCATCTACCTACGTTATACCTCATCTACCGACGTTATATAGGTATGTACCTCATCTACCTACGTTATACCTCATCTACCGACGTTATATAGGTATGTACCTCATCTACCGACGTTATATAGGTATGTACCTCATCTACCGACGTTATATAGGTATGTACATCATCTACCGACGTTATACCTCATCTACCTACGTTATATAGGTATGTACCTCATCTACCTACGTTATATAGGTATGTACCTCATCTACCTACGTTATATAGGTATGTACCTCATCTACCGACGTTATACCTCATCTACCTACGTTATATAGGTATGTACCTCATCTACCTACGTTATATAGGTATGTACCTCATCTACCTACGTTATATAGGCATGTACCCGATCTACCTACGTTATACCTAATCTACCTACGTTATACCTAATCTACCTACGCTATACCTAATCTACCTACGTTATACCTAATCTACTTACGTTATACCTAATCTACCTACGTTATACCTCATCTACCTACGTTATATAGGTATGCACCTCATCTACCTACCTTATATAGGTATGTACCTCATCTACCTACGTTATATAGGTATATACCTCATCTACCTACGTCATACCTCATCTACCTACGTTATATAGGTATGTACCTCATCTACCTACGTTATATAGGTATATACCTCATCTACCTACGTTATATAGGTATGTACCTCATCTACCTACGTTATATAGGTATGTACCTCATCTACCTACGTTATATAGGTATGTACCTCATCTACCTACATTATATAGGTATGTACCTAATCTACCGACGTTATATAGGTATGTACCTCATCTACCTACGTTATATAGGTATGTACCTCATCTACCTACGTTATATAGATATGTACCTCATCTACCTACGTTATATAGGTATGTACCTCATCTACCTACGTTATACCTCATCTACCGACGTTATATAGGTATGTACCTCATCTACCGATGTTATATAGGTATGTACCTCATCTACCGATGTTATATAGGTATGTACCTCATCTACCTACGTTATATAGGTATGTACCTCATCTGCCGACGTTATACCTCATCTACCTACGTTATATAGGTATGTACCTCATCTACCTACGTTATATAGGTATGTACCTCATCTACCTACGTTATATAGGTATGTACCTCATCTACCTAGGTTATATAGGTATGTACCTCATCTACCTACGTTATATAGGTATGTACCTAATCTACCGACGTTATATAGGTATGTACCTCATCTACCTACGTTATATAGGTATGTACCTCATCTACCTACGTTATATAGGTATGTACCTCATCTACCTACGTTATACCTCATCTACCTACGTTATATAGGTATGTACCTCATCTACCGATGTTATATAGGTATGTACCTCATCTACCTACTTTATATAGGTATGTACCTCATCTACCTACGTTATATAGGTATGTACCTCATCTACCTACGTTATACCTCATCTACCTACGTTATACCTCATCTACCTACGTTATACCTCATCTACCACGTATATAGGTATACCTCATCTACCGATGCTATATAGGTATGTACCTCATCACCTACGTTATATAGGTATGTACCTCGTCTACCTACGTTATATAAGTGTGTACCTCATCTACCTACGTTATATAGGTATGTACCTCATCTACCTACGTTATATAGGTATGTACCTCATCTACCTACGTTATATAGGTATGTACCTCATCTACCTACGTTATATAGGTATGTACCTCATCTACCTACGTTATATAGGTATGTACCTCATCTGCCTACGTTATATAGGTATGTACCTCTATCTACCTACATTATATAGGTATGTACCTAATCTACCGACGTTATATAGGTATGTACCTCATCTACACGACGCTATAGGTATATGTACCTCATCTACCACGTTATATAGATATGTACCTCATCTACCTACGTTATATAGGTATGTACCTCATCTACCTACGTTATATAGGTATGTACTCATCTACCGATGTTATATAGGTATGTACCTCATCTACCACGTTATATAGGTGTGTACCTCATCTACCTACGTTATATAGATATGTACCTCATCTACCTCGTTATATAGGTATGTACCTCATCTACCTACGTTATATAGGTATGTACAGCATCTTACCGACATTATACCTCATCTACCTACGTTATATAGGTATGTACCTGATCTACCCTCGTTAAACCTCATCTACCTACGTTATATAGTATGTACCTCATCTACCCTATGTTATATAGGTATGCACGATCATCTACCTAATGTTATGCCTAATCTACCTACGTTATACCTCATCTACCTACGTTATATAGGTATGTACCTCATCTACCTACGTTATATAGGTATTGCCTCATCTACCTACGTTTATATAGATTGTGTACCTCATCTACCTACGTTATATAGATATGTACATCATCTACCTCACGTTATATAGGTATGTACCTCATCTACCTACGTTATATAGATATGTACCTCATCTACCTATTTATATAGGTATACCTCATCTACCTACCATTATATAGGTATGCACCTCATCTACCTACCTTATATAGGTATGTACCTCATCTACCTACGTTATATAGGTATGTACCTCATCTACCTACTTCATACTCATCTACCTACGTTATATAGGTATGTACCTCATCTACCTACGTTATATAGATATGTACATCATCTACCTACGTTATATAGATATGCACCTCATCTACCTACGTTATATAGATATGCACCTCATCTACCTACGTTATATAGATATGCACCTCATCTACCTACGTTATATAGATATGTACCTCATCTACCTACGTTATATAGATATGTACCTCATCTACCTACGTTATATAGATATGCACCTCATCTACCTACGTTATATAGATATGCACGGCGCTTTGACATCGCTTTGCACATCGGTGTTAAACTAGACATCGGGCCCATACTGATGTTGGCATTTTTAGCTAATAGCTTAACGATTCCCGATATGCTTACCGATATATTGTCCATCCCTAATCTGAATAACACCAAACTAGCTAAAGGAGTAGCAGTAGCAGAAGTGGTCTCCTCCATCGTCTCAGGGTTTTGATGGTTGTGGATGTGTTTATGGGTACAAACAGCCAGAGACACAGCTAGTCAGATGATTTGCATGGCCATCTGTTTAAAAGCTTGTTTGGCTCTAAGAAGAAAGGAGCTGCCCTGGGCCGCCAGGTTTGGGGAATGGGTTGCCAGTTTGGTAAGTTATTCTGTCCGACAGGATGGGGGGTCTACCAATCAATAACGGTGAATGGCTGATCTCACGGCTCATTCGTCAGGCGTGACATAGCTGTCCAGAAGATCTGGGGTGGTGAGTGTGGGAGGTGTTTTGTGAACATTAGAACACACGCACACATTACATAAAGAAACCCATTAAGGAGCACTCATCCATTCCTGTCCAGTCCTAACATCACAACATCAAAGGTGTTTGTCCTTTCATCACGGACCGTTTCTAGCTGCTGTAGGAGGCTGTTTCTTCTCCTCCACACCAGTCTTCTCTCCTCTATTCTACGGCCTATCTCTGTCTGCTTCTCCTCTCCAGCCTGTCTGTCTGTTTCTCCTCTCCAGCCTGTCTCTGTTTCTCCTCTCCAGCCTGTCTGTCTTCCCTTCTCCAGCCTGTCTCTCTTTTTCTCCTCTCCAGCCTGTCTGTCTGTTTTTCTCTTCTCCAGCCTGTCTGTCTGTTTCTCCTCTCCAGCCTGTCTGTCTGTTTCTCCTCTCCAGCCTGTTTGTCTGTTTCTCCTCCAGCCTGTCTGTCTTTCTTTCCTTTCTCCTCTCCAGCCTGTCTGTCTGTCTGTTTTCCCCTTTCCAGCCTGTCTGTCTTCCCCTTCTCCAGCCTGTCTGTCTGTTCTCCTCTCCAGCCTGTTTGTCTGTTTCTCCTCTACAGCCTGTCTGTCTTTCTTTCCTTTCTCCAGACTGTCTGTCTGTCTGCTTCTCCTCTCCAGCCTGTCTGTCTGTCTTTCTCTTCTCCAGTATGTCTGTCTGTCTGTCTGTCTTTCTCTTCTCCAGTATGTCTGTCTGTCTTTCTGTTCTCAGTATGTCTGTCTGTCTTTCTCTTCTCCAGTTTGTCTGTCTGTCTTTCTCTTCTCCAGTTTGTCTGTCTGTCTTTCTCTTCTCCAGTCTGTCTGTCTGTCTGTTTCCTCTCCAGTCTGTATGTCTGTTTCTCCTCTCCAGCCTGTCTGTCTGTTTCTCCTCTCCAGCCTGTCTGTCTGTCTTTCTCTTCTCCAGTTTGTCTGTCTGTCTTTCTCTTCTCCAGTTTGTCTGTCTGTCTTTCTCTTCTCCAGTTTGTCTGTCTGTCTTTCTCTTCTCCAGTTTGTTTCTGTCTTTCTCCTCTCCAGTCTGTATGTCTGTTTCTCCTCTCCAGCCTGTCTGTCTGTCTTTCTCTTCTCCAGTCTGTCTGTCTGTCTTTCTCTTCTCCAGTCTGTCTGTCTTTCTCTTCTCCAGTTTGTCTGTCTGTCTTTCTCTTCTCCAGCCTGTGTCTGTTTCTCCTCTCCTGTCTGTTTCTCCTCTCCTGTCTGTTTCTCTTCTCCAGCCTGTCTGTATGTCTGTTTCTCCTCTCCTGTCTGTTTCTCCTCTCCTGTCTGTTTCTCCTCTCCTGTCAGTTTCTCCTCTCCAGTCTGTTTCTCCTCTCCAGTCTGTCTGTCTGTTTCTCCTCTCCTGTCTGTCTGTCTGTTTCTCCTCTCCAGCCTGTCTGTCTGTCTGTTTCTCCTCTCCAGCCTGTCTGTCTGTTTTTCTCTTCTCCAGCCTGTCTGTCTCTGTTTTTCTCTTCTCCAGCCTGTCTGTCTGTCTGTTTCTCTCCACCCTGTCTGTCTGTGTCTGTCTGTCTGTCTTTCTTTCTCTTCTCCAGCCTGTCTGTCTTTCTTTCTCTTCTCCAGCCTGTCTGTCTGTCTTTCTCTTCTCCAGCCTGTCTGTCTTTCTCTTCTCCAGCCTGTCTGTCTGTCTTTCTCTTCTCCAGTTTGTCTGTCTGTCTTTCTCTTCTCCAGCCTGTGTCTGTTTCTCCTCTCCTGTCTGTTTCTCTTCTCCAGCCTGTCTGTATGTCTGTTTCTCCTCTCCTGTCTGTTTCTCCTCTCCTGTCTGTTTCTCCTCTCCTGTCAGTTTCTCCTCTCCTGTCAGTTTCTCCTCTCCAGTCTGTTTCTCCTCTCCAGTCTGTCTGTCTGTTTCTCCTCTCCAGTCTGTCTGTCTGTTTCTCCTCTCCTGTCTGTCTGTCTGTTTCTCCTCTCCAGCCTGTCTGTCTGTCTGTTTATCCTCTCCAGCCTGTCTGTCTGTTTTTCTCTTCTCCAGCCTGTCTGTCTCTGTTTTTCTCTTCTCCAGCCTGTCTGTCTGTCTGTTTCTCTCCACCCTGTCTGTCTGTGTCTGTCTGTCTGTCTTTCTTTCTCTTCTCCAGCCTGTCTGTCTTTCTTTCTCTTCTCCAGCCTGTCTGTCTGTCTTTCTCTTCTCCAGCCTGTCTGTCGTTCTCTTCTCCAGCCTGTCTGTCTGTCTTTCTCTTCTCCAGCCTGTCTGTCGTTCTCTTCTCCAGCCTGTCTGTCTGTCTGTCTGTCTGTCTGTCTGTCTGTCTGTCTGTCTGTCTGTCTGTCTGTCTGTCTGTCTGTCTGTCTGTCTGTCTGTCTCTTCTCCAGCCTGTCTGTATGTCTGTTTCTACATTTACATTTAAGTCATTTAGCAGACGCTCTTATCCAGAGCGACTTACAAATCCTCTCCAGTCTGTATGTCTGTTTCTCCTCTCCAGCCTGTCTGTCTGTTTCTCCTCTCCATTCTGTCTGTCTGTTTCTCCTCTCCATTCTGTCTGTCTGTCTTTCTCTTCTCCAGTTTGTCTGTCTGTCTTTCTCTTCTCCAGTTTGTTTGTCTGTCTTTCTCCTCTCCAGCCTGTCTGTATGTCTGTTTCTCCTCTCCAGTCTGTATGTCTGTTTCTCCTCTCCAGCCTGTCTGTCTGTTTCTCCTCTCCAGACTGTCTATGTCTGTCTGTTTCTCCTCTCCAGCCTGTATGTCTGTTTCTCCTCTCCAGACTGTCTATGTCTGTCTGTTTCTCCTCTCCAGCCTGTCTGTCTTTCTTTCCCTTCTCCAGACTTTCTGTCTGTCTGTTTCTCCTCTCCAGCCTGTCTGTCTTTCTCTTCTCCAGACTGTCTGTCTGTTTCTCCTCTTCTCTGTTTCTCCTCTCCAGCCTGTCTGTCTTTCTTTCCCTTCTCCAGACTGTCTGTCTGTTTCTCCTCTCCAGCCTGTCTGTCTTTCTCTTCTCCAGACTGTCTGTCTGTTTCCCCTCTTCTCTGTTTCTCCTCTTCAGCCTGTCTGTCTTTCTTTGTCTTCTCCAGACTGTCTGTCTGTTTCTCCTCTTCTCTGTTTCTCCTCTCCAGACTGTCTATGTCTGTCTGTTTCTCCTCTCCAGCCTGTCTGTCTCTTTCTCCTCTTCTCTGTTTCTCCTCTCCAGCCTGTCTGTCTTTCTTTCCCTTCTCCAGACTGTCTGTCTGTCTGTTTCTCCTTTCCAGCCTGTCTGTCTTTCTCTTCTCCAGACTGTCTGTCTGTTTCTCCTCTCCTGTCTGTTTCTCCTCTCCTGCCTGTTTCTCCTCTCCTGTCTCTTTCTCTCTTTCTCTTCTCCAGCCTGTCTGTCTGTTTCTTCTCTTCTGTCTGTTTCTCCTCTTCAGCCTGTCTGTCTTTCTTTCCCTTCTCCAGACTGTCTGTCTGTTTCTCCTCTCCAGACTGTCTGTCTGTTTCTCCTCTCCTGTCTGTTTCTCCTCTCCTGTCTGTTTCTCCTCTCCTGTCTGTTTCTCCTCTCCTGTCTGTTTCTCCTCTCCTGTCTGTTTCTCCTCTCCTGTCTGTCTGTTTCTCCTCTCCAGCCTGTCTGTCGGTTTCTCCTCTCCAGCCTGTCTGTCTGTTTCTCCTCTCCAGCCTGTCTATCTGTCTGTCTGTCTGTCTGTCTTTCTTTCTCTTCTCCAGCCTGTCTGTCTGTCTGTCTCTTCTCCAGCCTGTCTGTCTGTTTCTCCTCTCCAGCCTGTGTGTCGGTTTCTCCTCTCCAGCCTGTGTGTCGGTTTCTCCTCTCCAGCCTGTCTGTCTGTTTCTCCTCTCCAGCCTGTCTGTCTGTTTCTCCTCTCCAGCCTGTCTGTCTGTTTCTCCTCTCCAGCCTGTCTGTCTGTTTCTCCTCTCCAGCCTGTCTGTCTGTCTGTCTGTCTGTCTGTCTGTCTGTCTGTTTCTCCTCTCCAGCCTGTCTGTCTGTTTCTCCTCTCCAGCCTGTCTGTCTGTTTCTCCTCTCCAGCCTGTCTGTCTTTATTTTGTCTGTCTGTCTGTCTGTCTGTCTTTCTTTCTCTTCTCCAGCCTGTCTGTCATTCTCTTCTCCAGCCTGTCTGTCATTCTCTTCTCCAGCCTGTCTGTCTGTCTCTTCTCCAGCCTGTCTGTCATTCTCTTCTCCAGCCTGTCTGTCTGTCTCTTCTCCAGCCTGTCTGTCTGTCTCTTCTCCAGCCTGTCTGTATGTCTGTTTCTCCTCTCCAGTCTGTATGTCTGTCTGTCTCTGTCTGTCTGTCTGTCTGTCTGTCTGTCTGTCTGTCTGTCTGTCTGTTTCTCCTCTCCTGTCTGTTTCTCCTCTCCTGTCAGTTTCTCCTCTCCAGTCTGTATGTCTGTTTCTCCTCTCCAGTCTGTCTGTCTGTCTGTTTCTCCTCTCCAGTCTGTCTGTCTGTCTGTTTCTCCTCTCCAGCCTGTCTGTCTGTCTGTTTCTCCTCTCCAGCCTGTCTCTGTCTGTTTTTCTCTTCTCCAGCCTGTCTCTGTCTGTTTTTCTCTTCTCCAGCCTGTCTGTCTGTCTGTCTGTTTCTCCTGTCTGTCTGTCTGTCTGTCTGTCTGTCTGTCTGTTTCTCCTCTCCTGTCTGTCTGTCTGTCTGTCTGTCTGTCTGTCTGTCTGTCTGTCTGTCTGTCTGTCTGTCTGTCTGTCTGTCTGTCTGTCTGTCTGTCTGTCTGTCTGTCTGTCTGTCTGTCTGTCTGTCTGTCTGTCTGTCTCTTCTCCAGCCTGTCTGTCTGTTTCTCCTCTCCTGCCTGTATGTCTGTCTCTCTTCTCCAGCCTGTCTGTATGTCTGTCTGTCTCTCTTCTCCAGCCTGTCTGTATGTCTGTCTGTTTCTCCTCTCCAGCCTGTCTGTCTGTTTCTCCTCTCCAGCCTGTCTGTCTGTTTCTCCTCTCCAGCCTGTCTGTCTGTTTCTCCTCTCCAGCCTGTCTGTCTGTTTCTCCTCTCCAGCCTGTCTGTCTGTTTCTCCTCTCCAGCCTGTCTGTCTGTTTCTCCTCTCCAGCCTGTCTGTCTGTCTTTCTCTTCTCCAGCCTGTCTGTCTTTCTCTTCTCCAGCCTGTCTGTCTGTCTTTCTCTTATCCAGACTGTCTGTCTTTCTCTTCTCCAGACTGTCTGTCTGTCTTTCTCTTCTCCAGCCTGTCTGTCTGTCTTTCTCTTCTCCTGTCTGTCTGTCTGTCTGTCTGTCTGTCTGTCTGTCTGTCTGTCTGTCTGTCTGTCTGTCTGTCTGTCTGTCTGTCTGTCTGTCTGTCTGTCTGTCTGTCTGTCTGTCTGTCTGTCTGTCTGTCTCTTCTCCAGCCTGTCTGTATGTCTGTTTCTACATTTACATTTACATTTAAGTCATTTAGCAGACGCTCTTATCCAGAGCGACTTACAAATCCTCTCCAGTCTGTATGTCTGTTTCTCCTCTCCAGTCTGTATGTCTGTTTCTCCTCTCCAGTCTGTATGTCTGTTTCTCCTCTCCAGTCTGTCTGTCTGTCTGTTTCTCCTCTCCAGCCTGTCTGTCTGTTTCTCCTCTCCAGCCTGTCTGTCTGTCTTTCTCTTCTCCAGCCTGTGTCTGTTTCTCCTCTCCTGTCTGTTTCTCCTCTCCTGTCTGTTTCTCCTCTCCTGTCTGTTTCTCCTCTCCTGTCTGTTTCTCTTCTCCAGCCTGTCTGTATGTCTGTTTCTCCTCTCCTGTCTGTTTCTCCTCTCCTGTCTGTTTCTCCTCTCCTGTCTGCTTCTCCTCTCCTGTCTGTTTCTCCTCTCCTGTCTGTTTCTCCTCTCCTGTCTGTTTCTCCTCTCCAGCCTGTCTGTCTGTCTGTTTCTCCTCTCCAGCCTGTCTGTCTGTCTGTTTCTCCTCTCCAGCCTGTCTGTCTGTCTGTTTCTCCTCTCCAGCCTGTCTGTCTGTTTCTCCTCTCCAGCCTGTCTGTCTGTTTTTCTCTTCTCCAGCCTGTCTGTCTGTTTTTCTCTTCTCCAGCCTGTCTGTCTGTTTTTCTCTTCTCCAGCCTGTCTGTCTGTCTGTTTTTCTCTTCTCCAGCCTGTCTGTCTGTCTGTTTTTCTCTTCTCCAGCCTGTCTGTCTGTCTTTATTTTCTCCACCCTGTCTGTCTGTCTGTCTGTCTGTCTCTTCTCCAGCCTGTCTGTCTCTCTTCTCCAGCCTGTCTGTCTGTCTTTCTCTTCTCCAGCCTGTCTGTCTGTCTTTCTCTTCTCCAGCCTGTCTGTCTGTCTTTCTCTTCTCCAGCCTGTCTGTCTGTCTTTCTCTTCTCCAGCCTGTCTGTCTGTCTTTCTCTTCCAGCCTGTCTGTCTGTCTGTCTGTCTGTCTGTCTGTCTGTCTGTCTGTCTGTCTGTCTGTTTCTCCTCTCCAGTCTGTATGTCTGTTTCTCCTCTCCAGTCTGTATGTCTGTTTCTCCTCTCCAGCCTGTCTGTCTGTCTGTTTCTCCTCTCCAGCCTGTCTGTCTGTTTCTCCTCTCCAGCCTGTCTGTCTGTTTCTCCTCTCCAGCCTGTCTGTCTGTTTTTCTCTTCTCCAGCCTGTCTGTCTGTTTTTCTCTTCTCCAGCCTGTCTGTCTGTCTTTATTTTCTCCACCCTGTCTGTCTGTCTGTCTGTCTGTCTGTCTGTCTGTCTGTCTGTCTGTCTGTCTGTCTGTCTGTCTGTCTGTCTGTCTGTCTGTCTGTCTCTTCTCCAGCCTGTCTGTCTCTCTTCTCCAGCCTGTCTGTCTGTCTTTCTCTTCTCCAGCCTGTCTGTCTGTCTTTCTCTTCTCCAGCCTGTCTGTCTGTCTTTCTCTTCTCCAGCCTGTCTGTCTGTCTTTCTCTTCTCCAGCCTGTCTGTCTGTCTGTCTGTCTGTCTGTCTGTCTGTCTGTCTGTCTGTCTGTCTGTTTCTCCTCTCCAGTCTGTATGTCTGTTTCTCCTCTCCAGTCTGTATGTCTGTTTCTCCTCTCCACCCTGTCTGTCTGTCTGTCTCTCTTCTCCAGCCTGTCTGTCTGTCTGTCTTTCTCTTCTCCAGCCTGTCTGTCTGTCTTTCTCTTCTCCAGCCTGTCTGTCTGTCTGTCTCTTCTCCAGCCTGTCTGTCTGTTTCTCCTCTCCAGACTGTCTGTCTGTCTGTTTCTCTTCTCCAGCCTGTCTGTCTGTCTGTTTCTCTTCTCCAGCCTGTCTGTCTTTCTCTTCTCCAGACTGTCTGTCTGTTTCTCCTCTCCTGTCTGTTTCTCCTCTCCTGCCTGTTTCTCCTCTCCTGTCTCTTTCTCTCTTTCTCTTCTCCAACCTGTCTGTCTGTTTCTCCTCTCCTGTCTGTTTCTCCTCTCCTGTCTCTTTCTCTTCTCCAGCCTGTCTGTCTGTCTGTTTCTCCTCTCCAGCCTGTCTGTATGTCTGTTTCTCCTCTCCAGCCTGTCTGTCTGTCTTTCTCTTCTCCAGCCTGTCTTTATGTCTGTCTGTTTCTCCTCTCCTGTCTGTTTCTCCTCTCCTGTCTGTTTCTCCTCTCCTGTCTGTTTCTCCTCTCCAGCCTGTCTGTATGTCTGTTTCTCCTCTCCAGCCTGTCTGTATGTCTGTTTCTCCTCTCCAGCCTGTCTGTCTGTCTTTCTCTTCTCCAACCTGTCTGTCTGTCTGTTGAAGAGAAAGACAGACAGAC
>NW_025751061.1:0-16651 GCF_021184085.1 Oncorhynchus gorbuscha
TACAGATGTTCCACTTCCTGTGTGAGGTAGGGTCGTACTCTACAGATGTTCCACTTCCTGTGTGAGGTAGGGTCGTACTCTACAGATGTTCCACTTCCTGTGTGAGGTAGGGTCGTACTCTACAGATGTTCCACTTCCTGTGTGAGGTAGGGTCGTACTCTACAGATGTTCCACTTCCTGTGTGAGGTAGGGTCGTACTCTACAGATGTTCCACTTCCTGTGTGAGGGAGGGTCGTACTCTACAGATGTTCCTCTTCCTGTGTGAGGTAGGGTCGTACTCTACAGATGTTCCACTTCCTGTGTGAGGTAGGGTCGTACTCTACAGATGTTCCTCTTCCTGTGTGAGGTGGGGTCGTACTCTACAGATGTTCCTCTTCCTGTGTGAGGTGGGGTCGTACTCTACAGATGTTCCTCTTCCTGTGTGAGGAAGGGTCGTACTGTACAGATGTTGTGGAGCATGAACCTGCAGGAGTGAGTCACTGCTTTGATGTTTGTGGAGAACGACAGGGTGTTGTCCAGGGTCACGCCGAGGTGCCAAGGACTTTGAGCGGGCAAGGCTTCCCTGGGAGGAAGAGCAGCTCTGTCTTGTCCAGGCTGAGCTTGAGGTGGTGGGCCGACATCCAAGTTGAGATATCTGCCAGGCACGCAGAGATGCATGTCACCACCTGGGTGTCAGAAGGGGGGAAGGAGAAAAGTAGTTGAGTGTCATCCGCATAGCAGTGATAGGAGAGACCATGTGAGGATATGACAGAGCTGAGTGACTTAGTGTATAGAGAGAAGAGGAGAGGGCCTAGAACTGAGCCCTCGGGGACACCAGTAGTGAGAGTACGTTGTTCAGACCCAGATCCTCTTCACGTCACCTGGCAGAAGTGGCCTGCCAGGTAGGATGCAATCCAGTAGTGTGGAGAACCTGAGATGCCTGAGACACCCAGCCCTGAGAGGGTGGAGCCTGATACGCCCAGGCCTGAGGGTGGAGCCTGAGACGCCTGAGACGACTCAGCCCTGAGGGAGTCTGAGATGCCCAATGAGGGTGGAGAGGGGAGGATCTGATAGAGCTCTGGGGACATTCCAGCCCTGAGAGGGTGGAGAGAGGAGGATCTGATAGGAGTCGAGACACCCAGCTCCTGAGGGTGGAGGAGGGAGGATCTGATAGAGCCTGAGACTTAGCCCTGAGAGGGGGTGGAGAGGAGGATCTGATAGCCTGAGACACCCAAGTCCTGAGAGGGCGGAGAGGAGGATCTGATAGAGTCTCGAGACACTCAGCTCCTGAGAGGGTGGAGAGGGAGGATCTGATAGAGCCTGAGATTCCCAGCCCTGAGAGGGTGGGAGAGGGAGGATCTGATAGAGCCTGAGACACCCAGCCCTGAGAGGGTGGAGAGGAGGATCTGATAGAGTCTGAGACACCCAGCCCTGAGAGGGTGTAGAGGAGGATCTGATAGAGACTGAGACACTCAGCCCTGAGAGGTGGAGAGGAGGATCTGATGGTTCAGGGTGTCGAATGCAGCGGATAGATCTAGGAAGATGAGAACAGAGGTTAAAGATTTAGCTTCGGCAGTGCGAAGAGTCTCTGTGACACATTTGAGCAGTCTCGGTTGAGTGACCCATCTTGAAACCTGACTGGTTAGGATCAAGAAGATTGTACTGAGAGAGATAGACATTTACATTTACATTTAAGTCATTTAGCAGACGCTCTTATCCAGAGCTGATCTTACAAATTGGTGCATTCACCTTATGACATCCAGTGGAACAGTCACTTTACAATAGTGCATCTAAATCTTAAGGGGGGTGAGAGGGATTACTTATCCTATCCTAGGTATTCCTTAAAGAGGTGGGGTTTCAGGTGTCTCCGGAAGGTGGTGATTGACTCCGCTGTCCTGGCGTCGTGAGGGAGTTTGTTCCACCATTGGGGGGCCAGGGCAGCGAACAGTTTTGACTGGGCTGAGCGGGAGCTGTACTTCCTCAGTGGTAGGGAGGCGAGCAGGCCAGAGGTGGATGAACGCAGTGCCCTTGTTTGGGTGTAGGGCCTGATCAGAGCCTGGAGGTACTGAGGTGCCGTTCCCCTCACAGCTCCGTGAGGCAAGCACCATGGTCTTGTAGCGGATGCGAGCTTCAACTGGAAGCCAGTGGAGAGAACGGAGGAGCGGGGTGACGTGAGAGAACTTGGGAAGGTTGAACACCAGACGGGCTGCGGCGTTCTGGATGAGTTGAAGGGGTTTAATGGCACAGGCAGGGAGCCCAGCCAACAGCGAGTTGCAGTAATCCAGACGGGAGATGACAAGTGCCTGGATTAGGACCTGCGCCGCTTCCTGTGTGAGGCAGGGTCGTACTCTGCGGATGTTGTAGAGCATGAACCTACAGGAACGGGCCACCGCCTTGATGTTGGTTGAGAACGACAGGGTGTTGTCCAGGATCACGCCAAGGTTCTTGGCACTCTGGGAGGAGGACACAATGGAGTTGTCAACCGTGATGGCGAGATCATGGAACGGGCAGTCGTCCTTCCCCGGGAGGAAGAGCAGCTCCGTCTTGCCGAGGTTCAGCTTGAGGTGGTGATCCGTCATCCACACTGATATGTCTGCCAGACATGCAGAGATGCGATTCGCCACCTGGTCATCAGAAGGGGGAAAGGAGAAGATTAATTGTGTGTCGTCTGCATAGCAATGATAAGAGAGACCATGTGAGGTTATGACAGAGCCAAGTGACTTGGTGTATAGCGAGAATAGGAGAGGGCCAAGAACAGAGCCCTGGGGGACACCAGTGGTGAGAGCGCGTGGTGAGGAGACAGATTCTCGCCACGCCACCTGGTAGGAGCGACCTGTCAGGTAGGACGCAATCCAAGCGTGGGCCGCGCCGGAGATGCCCAACTTCGGAGAGGGTGGAGAGGAGGATCTGATGGTTCACAGTATCGAAGGCAGCCGATAGATCTAGAAGGATGAGAGCAGAGGAGAGAGAGTTAGCTTTAGCAGTGCGGAGCGCCTCCGTGATACAGAGGAGAGCAGTCTCAGTTGAATGACTAGTCTTGAAACCTGACTGATTTGGATCAAGAAGGTCATTCAGAGAGAGATAGCGGAGATCTGGCCAAGGACGGCACGTTCAAGAGTTTTGGAGAGAAAAGAAAGAAGGGATACTGGTCTGTAATTGTTGACATCGGAGGGATCGAGTGTAGGTTTTTTCAGAAGGTGCAACTCTCGCTCTCTTGAAGACGGAAGGGACGTAGCGCAGCGGTCAGGGATGAGCTGATGTAGCGAGGTGAGGTAAGGGAGAAGGTCTCCGGAAATGGTCTGGAGAAGTGAGGAGGGGATAGGGTCAAGCGGGCAGGTTGTTGGGCGGCCGGCCGTCACAAGACGCGAGATTTCATCTGGAGAGAGAGGGGAGAAAGAGGTCAGAGCACAGGGTAGGGCAGTGTGAGCAGAACCAGCGGTGTCGTTTGACTTAGCAAACGAGGATCGGATGTCGTCGACCTTCTTTTCAAAATGGTTGACGAAGTCATCTGCAGAGAGGGAGGAGGGGGGAGGAGGATTCAGGAGGGAGGAGAAGGTGGCAAAGAGCTTCCTAGGGTTAGAGGCAGATGCTTGGAATTTAGCGTGGTAGAAAGTGGCTTTAGCAGCAGAGACAGAGGAGGAAAATGTAGAGAGGAGGGAGTGAAAGGATGCCAGGTCCGCAGGGAGGCGAGTTTTCCTCCATTTCCGCTCGGCTGCCCGGAGCCCTGTTCTGTGAGCTCGCAATGAGTCATCGAGCCACGGAGCGGGGAGGGGAGGACCGAGCCGGCCTGGAGGATAGGGGACATAGAGAGTCAAGGGATGCAGAGAGGGAGGAGAGGAGGGTTGAGGAGGCAGAATCAGGAGATAGGTGGGAGAAGGTTTGAGCGGAGGGAAGAGATGATAGGATGGAAGAGGAGAGAGTAGCGGGGGAGAGAGAGCGAAGGTTGGGACGGCGCGATACCATCCAGTAGGGGCAGTGTGGGAGGTGTTGGATGAGAGCGAGAGGGAAAAGGATACAAGGTAGTGGTCGGAGACTTGGAGGGAGTTGCAATGAGGTTAGTGGAAGAACAGCATCTAGTAAAGATGAGGTCGAGCGTATTGCCTGCCTTGTGAGTAGGGGGGAAGGTGAGAGGGTGAGGTCAAAAGAGGAGAGGAGTGGAAAGAAGGAGGCAGAGAGGAAAGAGTCAAAGGTAGACGTGGGGAGGTTAAAGTCGCCCAGAACTGTGAGAGGTGAGCCGTCCTCAGGAAAGGAGCTTATCAAGGCATCAAGCTCATTGATGAACTCTCCGAGGGAACCTGGAGGGCGATAAATGATAAGGATGTTAAGCTTGAAAGGGCTAGTAACTGTGACAGCATGGAATTCAAAGGAGGCGATAGACAGATGGGTAAGGGAGAAAGAGAGAATGACCACTTGGGAGAGATGAGGATCCCGGTGCCACCACCCCGCTGACCAGAAGCTCTCGGGGTGTGCGGAGAACACGTGGGCGGACGAAGAGAGAGCAGTAGGAGTAGCAGTGTTGTCTGTGGTGCTCCATGTTTCCGTCAGTGCCAAGAAGTCGAGGGACTGGAGGGAGGCATAGGCTGAGATGAACTCTGCCTTGTTGACCGCAGATTGGCAGTTCCAGAGGCTACCTGAGACCTGGAACTCCACGTGGGTCGTGCGCGCTGGGACCACCAGAGTAGGGTGGTCAGCGGTCACGCGGTGTGGAGCGTTTGTATGGTCTGTGCAGAGAGGAGAGAACAGGGATAAACAGACACATAGTTGACAGGCTACAGAAGAGGCTACGCTAATGCAAAGGAGATTGGAATGACAAGTGGACTACACGTCTCGAATGTTCAGAAAGTTAAGCTACGTAGCAAGAATCTTATTGACTAAAATGATTAAAATGATACAGTACTGCTGAAGTAGGCCAGCTGGCAGTGGGTGCGTATGTTGACACTACACTAATCAAGTCGTTCCGTTGAGTGTAATAGTTTCTGCAATGTTGCTATTCGGCGGCTAGCTGGCTAGCTAGCAGTGTTGTTTACGTTACGTTGCGTTAAAAGAACGACAATAGCTGGCTAGCGAACCTAGAAAAATCGCTCCTGGGCTACACAATTATCTTTGATACAAAGACGGCTATGTAGCTAGCTATGTAGCTAGCTACGATCAAACAAATCAAACGTTGTACTGTAATGAAATGAAGTGAAAATGTGATACTACCTGTGAATGCGACCGGGTTGTTGAGTTCTATTCAGAAGATGTTGGCTAGCGTTGGCTAGCTAGCAGAGTCTCCTACGTTAAGGACGACAAATGGCTGGCTAGCTAACCTCGGTAAATTAAGATAATCACTCTAAGACTACACACTCTAGCCTAAACAACACAATTATCTTGGATCGTGACCAGCCATGTAGCTAGCTAACACTACGCTAATCAAGTCGTTCAGTTGAGTGTAATAGTTTCTCCAGTGCAGCTAATCAGTGGACGTTAGCTAGCTGGCTAGTGAAGAACTCGTTAGGACGGCGAAATACGATAATTACGCAATTATCTTTGATGCAAAAGAGCGGCTATGTAGCTAGCTGAGAAGAAATTGCTAAGATTAGACAAATCAAACCGTTGTGCTATAATGAAATATAATGAAATGTAATGAAAAAGTTATACTACCCGCGGGAGCGAAGTGCAGATGCGACCACTCGCTCCAACCATGAGAGTTGGTCAGAGACCGCTCACTCAAGTGTTTTGGAAAGAAAAGAAAGATGGGATACCGGTCTGTAATTTTAGACGTTAGGGGAGTCGAGTGTTAGAGAAAGTCTCCAGAGATGGTCTGGAGAAGTAAGAAGTGTCAACAATCATCTGCAAGTTAATAGTCAGCAGTTCACACTCCAAGTAGACTCCTGGGAAGACAGGAAGCGGTTCACACTCCAAGTAGGCTACTGGGAAGACAGGAAGGCGGTTCACACTTCAGTAGGCTACTGGGAAGACAGGAAGTGGTTCACACTCCAAGTAGGCTACTGGGAAGAAAGGAAGCGGTTCACACTTCAAGTAGGCTACTGGGAAGACAGGAAGCGGTTCACACTCCAAGTAGGCTACTGGGAAGACAGAAGGGTTCACACTCCAAGTAGGCTACTGGGAAGACAGGAAGCGGTTCACACTCCAAGTAAGCTACTGGGAAAACAGGAAGCACTTAAAGTAGATGGCCCTAGCTAGCAAAAAGACAGTACTAGTATCACGAAGACAGGAAAGACCCAGTAGGCTACTGGGAAGTAACAAATAGTTTATTACTACAACAGGGGGCATAACGACAGGTCCAGGACAGGCAAAAAAGAGGTCAATAACCCAGGGTGGTGTGACAAGGTACAGACTACGACAGGCAGTCTAAGGGTCAGGGCAGGCAGAGGTCAGTAATCCAGATCAGAGTTCATAAGGTACAGAACGGCAGGCAGTCTCAGGGTCAGGGCAGGCAGAGGTCAGTAATCCAGATCAGAGTTCATAAGGTACAGAACGGCAGGCAGTCTCAGGGTCAGGGCAGGCAGTCTCAGGGGCAGAGCAGGCAGTCTCAGGGTCAGAACAGCAGGCTCAGGGTCAGGGCAGGCAGAGGTCAATAATCCAGGGTGGTGTGACAAAATACAGAAGGCGGAAATTGTTCAAAACCGGTAATACTAGAAATCAGAAACTAGAGAAAGACAGGAGCAAGGGAAACCGCTTGGTCGAAACAAAAGAACTGGCAACAGACAAACAGAGAACACATGTATAAATACACCGGGGATAATAGGAAGATGGGCGACACCTGGAGGAGGGGGGGGTGGAGACAAGCACTAAGACAGGTGAAACAAATAGACCACAACAGATAAAGACAAAACAATTATACTAATCACTCCTGGATATAACAGGAGTCCTATGGAATGAAGCCAGTGAACAAACACACTGTCTGGCCTTGGATTAGTAGAGAACACAGTGTCTGGCCTTGGACTAGTAGAGAACACAGTGTCTGGCCTTGGACTAGTAGAGAACACAACAAACACAGTGTCTGGCCTTGGACTAGTAGAGAACACAGTGTCTGGCCTTGGACTAGTAGAGAACACAGTGTCTGGCCTTGGACTAGTAGAGAACACAGTGTCTGGCCTTGGACTAGTAGAGAACACAACAAACACAGTGTCTGGCCTTGGACTAGTAGAGAACACAACAAACACAGTGTCTGGCCTTGGACTAGTAGAGAACACAGTGTCTGGCCTTGG
Source organism: Oncorhynchus gorbuscha (assembly GCF_021184085.1). Classification (NCBI taxonomy): domain Eukaryota; kingdom Metazoa; phylum Chordata; class Actinopteri; order Salmoniformes; family Salmonidae; genus Oncorhynchus; species Oncorhynchus gorbuscha. Next base: position 7,194 of record NW_025751061.1, read on the forward strand.
ACTAGTAGAGAACACAACAAACACAGTGTCTGGCCTTGGACTAGTAGAGAACACAGTGTCTGGCCTTGGACTAGTAGAGAACACAGCAAACACAGTGTCTGGCCTTGGACTAGTAGAGAACACAGTGTCTGGCCTTGGACTAGTAGAGAACACAGTGTCTGGCCTTGGACTAGCAGAGAACACAGTGTCTGGCCTTGGACTAGTAGAGAACACAGTGTCTGGCCTTGGACTAGTAGAGAACACAACAAACACAGTGTCTGGCCTTGGACTAGTAGAGAACACAGTGTCTGGCCTTGGACTAGTAGAGAACACAGTGTCTGGCCTTGGACTAGTAGAGAACACAGTGTCTGGCCTTGGACTAGTAGAGAACACAGTGTCTGGCCTTGGACTAGTAGAGAACACAACAAACACAGTGTCTGGCCTTGGACTAGCAGAGAACACAGTGTCTGGCCTTGGACTAGTAGAGAACACAACAAACACAGTGTCTGGCCTTGGACTAGTAGAGAACACAACAAACACAGTGTCTGGCCTTGGACTAGCAGAGAACACAGTGTCTGGCCTTGGACTAGCAGAGAACACAGTGTCTGGCCTTGGACTAGTAGAGAACACAGTGTCTGGCCTTGGACTAGCAGAGAACACAGTGTCTGGCCTTGGACTAGTAGAGAACACAACAAACACAGTGTCTGGCCTTGGACTAGTAGAGAACACAGTGTCTGGCCTTGGACTAGCAGAGAACACAGTGTCTGGCCTTGGACTAGTAGAGAACACAGTGTCTGGCCTTGGACTAGTAGAGAACACAGTGTCTGGCCTTGGACTAGTAGAGAACACAACAAACACAGTGTCTGGCCTTGGACTAGTAGAGAACACAGTGTCTGGCCTTGGACTAGTAGAGAACACAGTGTCTGGCCTTGGACTAGTAGAGAACACAGTGTCTGGCCTTGGACTAGCAGAGAACACAGTGTCTGGCCTTGGACTAGTAGAGAACACAGTGTCTGGCCTTGGACTAGTAGAGAACACAACAAACACAGTGTCTGGCCTTGGACTAGTAGAGAACACAGTGTCTGGCCTTGGACTAGTACAGAACACAGTGTCTGGCCTTGGACTAGTAGAGAACACAGTGTCTGGCCTTGGACTAGTAGAGAACACAGTGTCTGGCCTTGGACTAGTAGAGAACACAACAAACACAGTGTCTGGCCTTGGACTAGTAGAGAACACAGTGTCTGGCCTTGGACTAGTAGAGAACACAGTGTCTGGCCTTGGACTAGTAGAGAACACAGTGTCTGGCCTTGGACTAGCAGAGAACACAGTGTCTGGCCTTGGACTAGTAGAGAACACAGTGTCTGGCCTTGGACTAGTAGAGAACACAGTGTCTGGCCTTGGACTAGTAGAGAACACAGTGTCTGGCCTTGGACTAGCAGAGAACACAACAAACACAGTGTCTGGCCTTGGACTAGTAGAGAACACAGTGTCTGGCCTTGGACTAGTAGAGAACACAGTGTCTGGCCTTGGACTAGTAGAGAACACAACAAACACAGTGTCTGGCCTTGGACTAGTAGAGAAGACAGTGTCTGGCCTTGGACTAGTAGGGAACACAGTGTCTGGCCTTGGACTAGCAGAGAACACAGTGTCTGGCCTTGGACTAGTAGAGAACACAGTGTCTGGCCTTGGACTAGTAGAGAACACAGTGTCTGGCCTTGGACTAGTAGAGAACACAGTGTCTGGCCTTGGACTAGTAGAGAACACAAGAACACAGTGTCTGGCCTTGGACTAGTAGAGAACACAGTGTCTGGCCTTGGACTAGTAGAGAACACAGTGTCTGGCCTTGGACTAGTAGAGAACACAGTGTCTGGCCTTGGACTAGTAGAGAACACAGTGTCTGGCCTTGGACTAGTAGAGAACACAGTGTCTGGCCTTGGACTAGTAGAGAACACAACAAACACAGTGTCTGGCCTTGGACTAGTAGAGAACACAGTGTCTGGCCTTGGACTAGTAGAGAACACAGTGTCTGGCCTTGGACTAGCAGAGAACACAACAAACACAGTGTCTGGCCTTGGACTAGTAGAGAACACAGTGTCTGGCCTTGGACTAGTAGAGAACACAACAAACACAGTGTCTGGCCTTGGACTAGTAGAGAACACAGTGTCTGGCCTTGGACTAGTAGAGAACACAGTGTCTGGCCTTGGACTAGTAGAGAACACAGTGTCTGGCCTTGGACTAGTAGAGAACACAGTGTCTGGCCTTGGACTAGCAGAGAACACAGTGTTTGGCCTTGGACTAGTAGAGAACACAACAAGCACAGTGTCTGGCCTTGGACTAGTAGAGAACACAGTGTCTGGCCTTGGACTAGTAGAGAACACAGTGTCTGGCCTTGGACTAGTAGAGAACACAGTGTCTGGCCTTGGACTAGTAGAGAACACAGTGTCTGGCCTTGGACTAGTAGAGAACACAGTGTCTGGCCTTGGACTAGTAGAGAACACAGTGTCTGGCCTTGGACTAGTAGAGAACACAGTGTCTGGCCTTGGACTAGTAGAGAACACAGTGTCTGGCCTTGGACTAGTAGAGAACACAGTGTCTGGCCTTGGACTAGTAGAGAACACAGTGTCTGGCCTTGGACTAGTAGAGAACACAGTGTCTGGCCTTGGACTAGTAGAGAACACAGTGTCTGGCCTTGGACTAGTAGAGAACACAGTGTCTGGCCTTGGACTAGTAGAGAACACAGTGTCTGGCCTTGGACTAGTAGAGAACACAGTGTCTGGCCTTGGACTAGTAGAGAACACACAAACACAGTGTCTGGCCTTGGACTAGTAGAGAACACAGTGTCTGGCCTTGGACTAGTAGAGAACACAGTGTCTGGCCTTGGACTAGCAGAGAACACAGTGTCTGGCCTTGGACTAGTAGAGAACACAGTGTCTGGCCTTGGACTAGTAGAGAACACAGTGTCTGGCCTTGGACTAGTAGAGAACACAGTGTCTGGCCTTGGACTAGTAGAGAACACAGTGTCTGGCCTTGGACTAGTAGAGAACACAGTGTCTGGCCTTGGACTAGTAGAGAACACAGTGTCTGGCCTTGGACTAGTAGAGAACACAGTGTCTGGCCTTGGACTAGTAGAGAACACAGTGTCTGGCCTTGGACTAGTAGAGAACACAGTGTCTGGCCTTGGACTAGTAGAGAACACAGTGTCTGGCCTTGGACTAGTAGAGAACACAGTGTCTGGCCTTGGACTAGTAGAGAACACAGTGTCTGGCCTTGGACTAGTAGAGAACACAGTGTCTGGCCTTGGACTAGTAGAGAACACAGTGTCTGGCCTTGGACTAGTAGAGAACACAGTGTCTGGCCTTGGACTAGTAGAGAACACAGTGTCTGGCCTTGGACTAGTAGAGAACACAGTGTCTGGCCTTGGACTAGTAGAGAACACAGTGTCTGGCCTTGGACTAGTAGAGAACACAGTGTCTGGCCTTGGACTAGTAGAGAACACAGTGTCTGGCCTTGGACTAGTAGAGAACACAGTGTCTGGCCTTGGACTAGTAGAGAACACAGTGTCTGGCCTTGGACTAGTAGAGAACACAGTGTCTGGCCTTGGACTAGTAGAGAACACAGTGTCTGGCCTTGGACTAGTAGAGAACACAGTGTCTGGCCTTGGACTAGTAGAGAACACAGTGTCTGGCCTTGGACTAGTAGAGAACACAGTGTCTGGCCTTGGACTAGTAGAGAACACAAACACAGTGTCTGGCCTTGGACTAGTAGAGAACACAGTGTCTGGCCTTGGACTAGTAGAGAACACAGTGTCTGGCCTTGGACTAGTAGAGAACACAGTGTCTGGCCTTGGACTAGTAGAGAACACAGTGTCTGGCCTTGGACTAGTAGAGAACACAGTGTCTGGCCTTGGACTAGTAGAGAACACAGTGTCTGGCCTTGGACTAGTAGAGAACACAGTGTCTGGCCTTGGACTAGTAGAGAACACAGTGTCTGGCCTTGGACTAGTAGAGAACACAGTGTCTGGCCTTGGACTAGTAGAGAACACAGTGTCTGGCCTTGGACTAGTAGAGAACACAACACAGTGTCTGGCCTTGGACTAGTAGAGAACACAGTGTCTGGCCTTGGACTAGTAGAGAACACAGTGTCTGGCCTAGTAGAGAACACAGTGTCTGGCCTTGGACTAGTAGAGAACACAGTGTCTGGCCTTGGACTAGTAGAGAACACAACAAACACAGTGTCTGGCCTTGGACTAGTAGAGAACACAGTGTCTGGCCTTGGACTAGAGAACACAGTAGAGAACACAGTGTCTGGCCTTGGACTAGTAGAGAACACAGTGTCTGGCCTTGGACTAGTAGAGAACACAGTGTCTGGCCTTGGACTAGTAGAGAACACAGTGTCTGGCCTTGGACTAGTAGAGAACACAGTGTCTGGCCTTGGACTAGTAGAGAACACAGTGTCTGGCCTTGGACTAGTAGAGAACACAGTGTCTGGCCTTGGACTAGCAGAGAACACAGTGTCTGGCCTTGGACTAGTAGAGAACACAGTGTCTGGCCTTGGACTAGTAGAGAACACAGTGTCTGGCCTTGGACTAGTAGAGAACACAGTGTCTGGCCTTGGACTAGTAGAGAACACAGTGTCTGGCCTTGGACTAGTAGAGAACACAGTGTCTGGCCTTGGACTAGTAGAGAACACAGTGTCTGGCCTTGGACTAGTAGAGAACAAAACAAACACAGTGTCTGGCCTTGGACTAGTAGAGAACACAGTGTCTGGCCTTGGACTAGTAGAGAACACAGTGTCTGGCCTTGGACTAGTAGAGAACACAGTGTCTGGCCTTGGACTAGTAGAGAACACAGTGTCTGGCCTTGGACTAGTAGAGAACACAGTGTCTGGCCTTGGACTAGTAGAGAACACAGTGTCTGGCCTTGGACTAGCAGAGAACACAGTGTCTGGCCTTGGACTAGTAGAGAACACAGTGTCTGGCCTTGGACTAGTAGAGAACACAGTGTCTGGCCTTGGACTAGTAGAGAACACAGTGTCTGGCCTTGGACTAGTAGAGAACACAGTGTCTGGCCTTGGACTAGTAGAGAACACAGTGTCTGGCCTTGGACCAGTAGAGGAACACAGTGTCTGGCCTTGGACTAGTAGAGAACACAGTGTCTGGCCTTGGACTAGTAGAGAACACACAGTGTCTGGCCTTGGACTAGTAGAGAACACAGTGTCTGGCCTTGGACTAGTAGAGAACACAGTGTCTGGCCTTGGACTAGTAGAGAACACAGTGTCTGGTCTTGGACTAGTAGAGAACACAGTGTCTGGCCTTGGACTAGTAGAGAACACAGTGTCTGGCCTTGGACTAGCAGAGAACACAGTGTCTGGCCTTGGACTAGTAGAGAACACAGTGTCTGGCCTTGGACTAGTAGAGAACACAACAAACACAGTGTCTGGCCTTGGACTAGTAGAGAACACAGTGTCTGGCCTTGGACTAGTAGAGAACACAGTATCTGGCCTTGGACTAGTAGAGACACAACAAACACAGTGTCTGGCCTTGGACTAGTAGAGAACACAGTGTCTGGCCTTGGACTAGTAGAGAACACAGTGTCTGGCCTTGGACTAGTAGAGAACACAGTGTCTGGCCTTGGACTAGTAGAGAACACAGTGTCTGGCCTTGGACTAGTAGAGAACACAGTGTCTGGCCTTGGACTAGTAGAGAACAAACACAGTGTCTGGCCTTGGACTAGTAGAGAACACAGTGTCTGGCCTTGGACTAGTAGAGAACACAGTGTCTGGTCTTGGACTAGTAGAGAACACAGTGTCTGGCCTTGGACTAGTAGAGAACAACAGTGTCTGGTGTCTTGGACAACACAGTGTCTGGCCTTGGACTAGTAGAGAACACAGTGTCTGGCCTTGGACTAGTAGAGAACACAGTGTCTGGCCTTGGACTAGTAGAACAAACAAACACAGTGTCTGGCCTTGGACTAGTAGAGAACACAGTGTCTGGCCTTGGACTAGTAGAGAACACAGTGTCTGGCCTTGGACTAGTAGAGAACACAGTGTCTGGCCTTGGACTAGTAGAGAACACAGTGTCTGGCCTTGGACTAGTAGAGAACACAGTGTCTGGCCTTGGACTAGTAGAGAACACAGTGTCTGGCCTTGGACTAGTAGAGAACACAGTGTCTGGCCTTGGACTAGTAGAGAACACAGTGTCTGGCCTTGGACTAGTAGAGACACAGTGTCTGGCGCGCGGACACAGTGTCTGGCCTTGGACTAGTAGAGAACACAGTGTCTGGCCTTGGACTAGTAGAGAACACAGTGTCTGGCCTTGGACTAGTAGAGAACACAGTGTCTGGCCCTTGGACTCAATGGCTGGTAGAGAACACAGTGTCTGGCCTTGGACTAGTAGAACACAGTGTCTGGCCTTGGACTAGCAGAGAACACAGTGTCTGGCCTTGGACTAGTAGAGAACACAGTGTCTGGCCTTGGACTAGTAGAGAACACAGTGTCTGGCCTTGGACTAGCCAGAGAACACAGTGTCTGGCCTTGGACTAGTAGAGAACACAGTGTCTGGCCTTGGACTAGTAGAGAACACAGTGTCTGGCCTTGGACTAGAGAACACAGTGTCTGTAGAGGACACAGTGTCTGGCCTTGGACTAGTAGAGAACACAGTGTCTGGCCTTGGACTAGTAGAGAACACAGTGTCTGGCCTTGGACTAGTAGAGAACACAGTGTCTGGCCTTGGACTAGCAGAGAACACAGTGTCTGGCCTTGGATTCCAGTAAGAGGCACAGTGTCTGGCCTTGGACTAGTAGAGACACAACAAACACAGCCTTGGACTAGTAAGAGAACACAGTGTCTGGCCTTGGACTAGTAGAGAACACAACAAACACAGTGTCTGGCCTTGGACTAGTAGGGAAACACAGTGTCTGGCCTTGGACTAGTAGAGAACACAGTGTCTGGCCTTGGACTAGTAGAGAACACAGTGTCTGGCCTTGGACTAGTAGAGAACACAGTGTCTGGCCTTGGACACAACAAACACAGTGTCAGCTAGTAGAGAAACACAGTGTCTGGCCTTGGACTAGTAGAGAACACAGTGTCTAGCCTTGGACTAGTAGAGAACACAGTGTCTGGCCTTGGACTAGTAGAGAACAAGTGTCTGGCCTTGGACTAGTAGAGAACACAGTGTCTGGCCCGGACTAGTGAAAGAACACAGTGTCTGGCCTTGGACTATTGAAGACAAAGCAAACACAGTGTCTGGCCTTGGACTAGTAGAAAACACAGTGTCTGGCCTTGGACTAGTAGAGACACAGTGTCTGGCCTTGGACTAGTAGAGAACACAGTGTCTGGCCTTGGACAACTGAGAACACAGTGTCTGGCCTTGGACTAGCAGAGAACACAGTGTCTGGCCTTGGACTAGTAGAGAACACAGTGTCTGGCCTTGGACTAGTAGAGAACACAGTGTCTGGCCTTGGACTAGTAGAACACAGTGTCTGGCCTTGGACTAGTAGAACACAGTGTCTGGCCTTGGACTAGTAGAGAACACAGTGTCTGGCCTTGGACTGGTAGAGAACACAGTGTCTGGCCTTGGACTAGCAGAGAACACAGTGTCTGGCCTTGGACTAGTAGGAGCACAGTGTCTGGCCTTGGACTAGTAGAGGAACAGTGTCCTGACCTTGGACTAGTAGAGAACACAGTGTCTGGCCTTGGACTAGTAGAGAACACAGTGTCTGGCCTTGGACTAGTAGAGAACACAGTGTCTGGCCTTGGACTAGTAGAGAACACAGTGTCTGGCCTTGGACTAGTAGAGAACACAGTGTCTGGCCTTGGACTAGTAGAGAACACAGTGTCTGGCCTTGGACTAGTAGAGAACACAGTGTCTGGCCTTGGACTAGTAGAGAACACAGTGTCTGGCCTTGGACTAGTAGAGAACACAGTGTCTGGCCTTGGACTAGTAGAGAACACAGTGTCTGGCCTTGGACTAGTAGAGAACACAGTGTCTGGCCTTGGACTAGCAGAAACGCAGTCTGGCCTTGGACTAGTAGAGAACACAGTGTCTGGCCTTGGACTAGTAGAGAACACAGTGTCTGGCCTTGGACTAGTAGAGAACACAGTGTCTGGCCTTGGACTAGTAGAGAACACAGTGTCTGGCCTTGGACTAGTAGAGAACACAGTGTCTGGCCTTGGACTAGTAGAGGCAGTGTCTGGCCTTGGACTAGTAGAGAACACAGTGTCTGGCCTTGGACTAGTAGAGAACACAGTGTCTGGCCTTGGACTAGTAGAGAACACAGTGTCTGGCCTTGGACTAGTAGAGAACACAGTGTCTGGCCTTGGACTAGTAGAGAACACAGTGTCTGGCCTTGGACTAGCAGAGAAATTCACAACAAACACAGTGTCTGGCCTGGGACTAGCAGAGAACACAGTGTCTGGCCTCAGGGGCTAGTAGAGAACACAGTGTCTGGCCTTGGACTAGCAGAGAACACAGTGTCTGGCCTTGGACTATAGAGAACACAGTGTCTGGCCTTGACTAGTAGAGAACACCAGTGTCTGGCCTTGGACTAGTAGAGAACACAGTGTCTGGCCTTGATCAGTAGAGAACACAGTGTCTGGCCTTGGACTAGCAGAGAGAACACAGTGTCTGGCCTTGATCTAGTAGAGAACACAGTGTCTGGCCTTGGACTATAGAGAACACAACAAACACAGTGTCTGGCCTGGACTAGTAGAGAACACAGTGTCTGGCCTTTGGACTAGTAGAGAACACAGTGTCTGGCCTTGGACTAGTAGAGAGAACACAGTGTCTGGCCTTGGACTAGTAGGAGAACACAGTGTCTGGCCTGGACTAGTAGAGAACACAGTGGCCCGTCTGACTAGTAGAGAACACAGTGTCTGGCCTTGGACTAGCAGAGAACACAGTGTCTGGCCTTGAACTAGTAGAGAACACAGTGTCTGGCCTTGGACTAGTATAGAGAACACAGTGTCTGGCCTTGGGACTAGCAGAGAACACAGTGTCTGGCCTTGGACTAGTAGAGAACACAGTGTCATGGCTCTTGGACTAGTAGAGAACACAGTGTCTGGCCTTGACTAGTAGAGAACACAGTGTCTGGTTTTGGACTAGTAGAGAACACAGTGTCTGGCCTTGGACTAGTAGAGAACACAGTGTCTGGCCTTGGACTAGTAGAGAACACAGTGTCTGGCCTTGGACTAGTAGAGAACACAGTGTCTGGCCTTGGACTAGTAGAGAACACAGTGTCTGGCCTTGGACTAGCAGAGAACACAGTACTGGCCTTGGACTAGTAGAGAACACAGTGTCTTGGCCTTTGGACTAGTAGAGAACACAACAAACACAGTGTCTGGCCTTGACTAGTAGAGAACACAGTGTCTGGCCTTGGACTAGTAGAGAAACACAGTGTCTGGCCTTACTAGTAGAGAACACAGTGTCTGGCCTTGGACTAGTAGAGAACACAGTGTCTGGCCTTGGACTAGTAGAGAACACA
>NW_025751062.1:0-16648 GCF_021184085.1 Oncorhynchus gorbuscha
CCCTCCCTCTGGCTTTCTATCCATCTCCTCCCTCCGGCTTTCTATCCATCTCCCTCCCTCTGGCTTTCTATCCATCTCCTCCCTCTGGCTTTCTATCCATCTCCCTCCCTCTGGCTTTCTATCCATCTCCCTCCTCTGGCTTTCTATCCATCTCCTCTGCCTTCTATCCCTCCCTCCGGCTTCTATCCATCTCCTCCCTCTGGCTTTCTATCCATCTCCCTCTGGCTTTCTATCCATCTCCTCCCTCTGGCTTTCTATCCATCTCCCTCCCTCTGGCTTTCTATCCATCTCCCTCCTCTGGCTTTCTATCCATCTCCCTCCCTCTTGGCTTATCCATCTCCTCCTCTGGCTTCTACCCATCTCCCTCCCTCTGGCTTTCTATCCATCTCCTCACTCTGGCTTTCTATCCATCTCCCTCCCGCTGGCTTTCTATCCATCTCCCTCCCTCTGGCTTTCTATCCATCTCACTCCCTCTGGCTTTCTATCCATCTCCCTCCCTCTGGCTTTCTATCCATCTCCCTCCCTCTGGCTTTCTATCCATTTCCCTCCCTCTGGCTTTCTATCCATCTCCCTCCCTCTGGCTTTCTATCCATCTCCCTCCCTCTGGCTTTCTATCCATCTCCCTCCCTCTGGCTTTCTATCCATCTCCCTCCCTCTGGCTTTCTATCAAATCAAATCAAATCAAATCAAATCAAATCAAATGTATTTATATAGCCCTTCGTACATCAGCTGATATCTCAAAGTGCTGTACAGAAACCCAGCCTAAAACCCCAAACAGCAAACAATGCAGGTGTAAAAGCACGGTGGCTAGGAAAAACTCCCTAGAAAGGCCAAACCTAGGAAGAAACCTAGAGAGGAACCGGCTATGTGGGGTGGCCAGTCCTCTTCTGGCTGTGCCGGGTAGAGATTATAACAGAACATGACCAAGATGTTCAAATGTTCATAAATGACCAGCATGGTCAAATAATAATAAGGCAGAACAGTTGAAACTGGAGCAGCAGCACAGTCAGATGGACTGGGGACAGCAAGGAGCCATCATGTCAGGTAGTCCTGGGGCACGGTCCTAGGGCTCAGGTCCTCCGAGAGAGAGAAAGAAAGAGAGAATTAGAGAGAGCATATGTGGGGTGGCCAGTCCTCTTCTGGCTGTGCCAGGTGGAGATTATAACAGAACGTGGCCAAGATGTTCAAATGTTCATAAATGACCAGCATGGTTGAATAATAGTAAGGCAGAACAGTTGAAACTGGAGCAGGAGCATGGCCAGGTGGACTGGGGACAGCAAGGAGTCCTCATGTCAGGTAGTCCTGGGACATGGTCCTAGGGCCCAGGCCAGTTGAAACTGGAGCAGCAGCATGGCCAGGTGGACTGGGGACAGCAAGGAGTCATCATGTCAGGTAGTCCTGGGGCATGGTTCTAGGGCTCAGGTCCTCCGAGAGAGAGAAAGAAAGAGAGAAGGAGAGAATTAGAGAACGCACACTTAGATTTACACAGGACACCGAATAGGACAGGAGAAGTACTCCAGATAAACAAACTGACCCTAGCCCCCCGACACATAAACTACTGCAGCATAAATACTGGAGGCTGAGACAGGAGGGGTCAGGAGACACTCCTTCCCTCTGGCTTTCTATCCATCTCCCTCCCTCTGGCTTTCTATCCATCTCCCTCCCTCTGGCTTTCTATCCATCTCCCTCCCTCTGGCTTTCTATCCATCTCCCTCCCTCTGGCTTTCTATCCATCTCCCTCCCTCTGGCTTTCTATCCATCTCCCTTCCTCTGGCTTTCTATCCATCTCCCTCCCTCTGGCTTTCTATCCATCTCCCTCCCTCTGGCTTTCTATCCATCTCCCTCTGGCTTTCTATCCATCTGTCTCCCTCTGGCTTTCTATCCATCTGTCTCCCTCTGGCTTTCTATCCATCTCCCTCCCTCTGGCTTTCTATCCATCTCCCTCCCACTGGCTTTCTATCCATCTCCCTCCCTCTGGCTTTCTATCCATCTCCCTCCCTCTGGCTTTCTATCCATCTCCCTCCCTCTGGCTTTCTATCCATCTCCCTCCCTCTGGCTTTATATCCATCTCCCTCCCTCTGGCTTTCTATCCATCTCCCTCCCTCTGGCTTTCTATCCATCTCCCTCCCTCTGGCTTTCTATCCATCTCCCTCCCTCTGGCTTTCTATCCATCTCCCTCCCTCTGGCTTTCTATCCATCTCCCTCCCTCTGGCTTTCTATCCATCTCCCTCCCTCTGGCTTTCTATCCATCTCCCTCCCTCTGGCTTTCTATCCATCTCCCTCCCTCTGGCTTTCTATCCATCTCCCTCCCTCTGGCTTTCTATCCATCTCCCTCCCTCTGGCTTTCTATCCATCTCCCTCCCTCTGGCTTTCTATCCATCTCCCTCTGGCTTTCTATCCATCTCCCTCTGGCTTTCTATCCATCTCCCTCTGGCTTTCTATCCATCTCCCTCCCTCTGGCTTTCTATCCATCTCCCTCTGGCTTTCTATCCATCTCCCTCTGGCTTTCTATCCATCTCCCTCCCTCTGGCTTTCTATCCATCTCCTTCCCTCTGGCTTTCTATCCATCTCCTTCCCTCTGGCTTTCTATCCATCTCCCTCCCTCTGGCTTTCTATCCATCTCCCTCCCTCTGGCTTTCTATCCATCTCCCTCCCGCTCCCCACTGGCTTTCTATCCATCTCCCACCCTCTGGCTTTCTATCCATCTCCCTCCCGCTCCCCGCTGGCTTTCTATCCATCTCCCTCCCTCTGGCTTTCTATCCATCTCCCTCCCGCTCCCCACTGGCTTTCTATCCATCTCCCTCTGGCTTTCTATCCATCTCCCTCCCTCTGGCTTTCTATCCATCTCCCTCCCTCTGGCTTTCTATCCATCTCCCTCCCTCTGGCTTTCTATCCATCTCCCTCCCTCTGGCTTTCTATCCATCTCCCTCCCTCTGGCTTTCTATCCATCTCCCTCCCTCTGGCTTTCTATCCATCTCCCTCCCTTTGGCTTTCTATCCATCTCCCTCTGGCTTTCTATCCATCTCCCTCCCTCTGGCTTTCTATCCATCTCCCTCCCTCTGGCTTTCTATCCATCTCCTCCCTCTGGCTTTCTATCCATCTCCTCCCTCTGGCTTTCTATCCATCTCCCTCCCTCTGGCTTTCTATCCATCTCCCTCCCTCTGGCTTTCTATCCATCTCCCTCCCTCTGGCTTTCTATCCATCTCCTCCCTCTGGCTTTCTATCCATCTCCCTCCCTCTGGCTTTCTATCCATCTCCCTCCCTCTGGCTTTCTATCCATCTCCTCCTCTGGCTTTCTATCCATCTCCCTCCCTCTGGCTTTCTATCCATCTCCCTCCTCTGGCTTTCTATCCATCTCCCTCTGGCTTTCTATCCATCTCCCTCCCTCTGGCTTTCTATCCATCTCCCTCCCTCTGGCTTTCTATCCATCTCCCTCCCTCTGGCTTTCTATCCATCTCCCTCCCTCTGGCTTTCTATCCATCTCCCTCCCTCTGGCTTTCTATCCATCTCCCTCCCTCTGGCTTTCTATCCATCTCCCTCTGGCTTTCTATCCATCTCCCTCCCTCTGGCTTTCTATCCATCTCCCTCCCTCTGGCTTTCTATCCATCTCCCTCCCTCTGGCTTTCTATCCATCTCCCTCCCTCTGGCTTTCTATCCATCTCCCTCTGGCTTTCTATCCATCTCCCTCCCTCTGGCTTTCTATCCATCTCCCTCCCTCTGGCTTTCTATCCATCTCCCTCCCTCTGGCTTTCTATCCATCTCCCTCCCTCTGGCTTTCTATCCATCTCCCTCCCTCTGGCTTTCTATCCATCTCCTCCCTCTGGCTTTCTATCCATCTCCCTCCCTCTGGCTTTCTATCCATCTCCCTCCCTCTGGCTTTCTATCCATCTCCCTCCCTCTGGCTTTCTATCCATCTCCCTCCCTCTGGCTTTCTATCCATCTCCCTCTGGCTTTCTATCCATCTCCCTCCCTCTGGCTTTCTATCCATCTCCCTCCCTCTGGCTTTCTATCCATCTCCCTCTGGCTTTCTATCCATCTCCCTCCCTCTGGCTTTCTATCCATCTCCCTCCCTCTGGCTTTCTATCCATCTCCTCCCTCTGGCTTTCTATCCATCTCCCTCCCTCTGGCTTTCTATCCATCTCCCTCCCTCTGGCTTTCTATCCATCTCCCTCCCTCTGGCTTTCTATCCATCTCCCTCTGGCTTTCTATCCATCTCCCTCCCTCTGGCTTTCTATCCATCTCCCTCCCTCTGGCTTTCTATCCATCTCCCTCTGGCTTTCTATCCATCTCCCTCCCTCTGGCTTTCTATCCATCTCCCTCCCTCTGGCTTTCTATCCATCTCCCTCCCTCTGGCTTTCTATCCATCTCCCTCCCTCTGGCTTTCTATCCATCTCCCTCCCTCTGGCTTTCTATCCATCTCCCTCCCTCTGGCTTTCTATCCATCTCCTCCCTCTGGCTTTCTATCCATCTCCCTCCCTCTGGCTTTCTATCCATCTCCCTCCTCTGGCTTTCTATCCATCTCCTCCCTCTGGCTTTCTATCCATCTCCCTCCCTCTGGCTTTCTATCCATCTCCCTCCCTCTGGCTTTCTATCCATCTCCCTCCCTCTGGCTTTCTATCCATCTCCCTCCCTCTGGCTTTCTATCCATCTCCTCCCTCTGGCTTTCTATCCATCTCCTCCCTCTGGCTTTCTATCCATCTCCCTCCCTCTGGCTTTCTATCCATCTCCCTCCCTCTGGCTTTCTATCCATCTCCCCCCTCTGGCTTTCTATCCATCTCCTCCCTCTGGCTTTCTATCCATCTCCCTCCCTCTGGCTTTCTATCCATCTCCTCCTCTGGCTTTCTATCCATCTCCCTCCCTCTGGCTTTCTATCCATCTCCTCCTCTGGCTTTCTATCCATCTCCCTCTGGCTTTCTATCCATCTCCCTCCCTCTGGCTTTCTATCCATCTCCCTCCCTCTGGCTTTCTATCCATCTCCTTCCCTCTGGCTTTCTATCCATCTCCCTCCCTCTGGCTTTCTATCCATCTCCTCCCTCTGGCTTTCTATCCATCTCCCTCCCTCTGGCTTTCTATCCATCTCCCCCTCTGGCTTTCTATCCATCTCCCTCCCTCTGGCTTTCTATCCATCTCCCTCCCTCTGGCTTTCTATCCATCTCCCTCTGGCTTTCTATCCATCTCCTCTGGCTTTCTATCCATCTCCCTCCCTCTGGCTTTCTATCCATCTCCCTCCCTCTGGCTTTCTATCCATCTCCCTCCCTCTGGCTTTCTATCCATCTCCCTCCCTCTGGCTTTCTATCCATCTCCCTCCCTCTGGCTTTCTATCCATCTCCTCCCTCTGGCTTTCTATCCATCTCCTCCCCTGGCTTTCTATCCATCTCCTCCCTCTGGCTTTCTATCCATCTCCTCCCACTCCCTCTGGCTTTCTATCCATCTCCTTCCCTCTGGCTTTCTATCCATCTCCCTCCCTCTGGCTTTCTATCCATCTCCCTCCCTCTGGCTTTCTATCCATCTCCCTCCCTCTGGCTTTCTATCCATCTCCCTCCCTCTGGCTTTCTATCCATCTCCCTCCCTCTGGCTTTCTATCCATCTCCCTCCCTCTGGCTTTCTATCCATCTCCCTCTGGCTTTCTATCCATCTCCCTCTGGCTTTCTATCCATCTCTCCTCTGGCTTTCTATCCATCTCCCTCCCTCTGGCTTTCTATCCATCTCCCTCTGGCTTTCTATCCATCTCCCTCTGGCTTTCTATCCATCTCCCTCCCTCTGGCTTTCTATCCATCTCCCTCCCTCTGGCTTTCTATCCATCTCCCTCCCTCTGGCTTTCTATCCATCTCCCTCCCTCTGGCTTTCTATCCATCTCCCTCCCTCTGGCTTTCTATCCATCTCCTCCCTCCCCCTGGCTTTCTATCCATCTCCCTCCCTCTGGCTTTCTATCCATCTCCCTCCCTCTGGCTTTCTATCCATCTCCCTCCCTCTGGCTTTCTATCCATCTCCCTCCTCTGGCTTTCTATCCATCTCCCTCTGGCTTTCTATCCATCTCCCTCCCTCTGGCTTTCTATCCATCTCCCTCCCTCTGGCTTTCTATCCATCTCCCTCCCTCTGGCTTTCTATCCATCTCCCTCCCTCTGGCTTTCTATCCATCTCCTCCCTCTGGCTTTCTATCCATCTCCCTCCCTCTGGCTTTCTATCCATCTCCTCCCTCTGGCTTTCTATCCATCTCCTCCCTCTGGCTTTCTATCCATCTCCCTCCCTCTGGCTTTCTATCCATCTCCCTCCCTCTGGCTTTCTATCCATCTCCCTCCCTCTGGCTTTCTATCCATCTCCCTCCCTCTGGCTTTCTATCCATCTCCCTCCCTCTGGCTTTCTATCCATCTCCCTCCCTCTGGCTTTCTATCCATCTCCCTCCCTCTGGCTTTCTATCCATCTCCCTCCCTCTGGCTTTCTATCCATCTCCCTCCCTCTGGCTTTCTATCCATCTCCCTCCCTCTGGCTTTCTATCCATCTCCCTCCCTCTGGCTTTCTATCCATCTCCCTCCTCTGGCTTTCTATCCATCTCCCTCCCTCTGGCTTTCTATCCATCTCCCTCCCTCTGGCTTTCTATCCATCTCCCTCCCTCTGGCTTTCTATCCATCTCCCTCCCCTGGCTTTCTATCCATCTCCCTCCCTCTGGCTTTCTATCCATCTCCCTCCCTCTGGCTTTCTATCCATCTCCTCCCTCTGGCTTTCTATCCATCTCCCTCCCTCTGGCTTTCTATCCATCTCCCTCCCTCTGGCTTTCTATCCATCTCCCTCCCTCTGGCTTTCTATCCATCTCCCTCCTCTGGCTTTCTATCCATCTCCCTCCCTCTGGCTTTCTATCCATCTCCCTCCCTCTGGCTTTCTATCCATCTCCCTCCCTCTGGCTTTCTATCCATCTCCCTCCCTCTGGCTTTCTATCCATCTCCCTCCCTCTGGCTTTCTATCCATCTCCCTCCCTCTGGCTTTCTATCCATCTCCCTCCCACTGGCTTTCTATCCATCTCCCTCCCTCTGGCTTTCTATCCATCTCCCTCCCTCTGGCTTTCTATCCATCTCCCTCTGGCTTTCTATCCATCTCCCTCCCTCTGGCTTTCTATCCATCTCCTTCCCTCTGGCTTTCTATCCATCTCCTTCCCTCTGGCTTTCTATCCATCTCCCTCCCTCTGGCTTTCTATCCATCTCCCTCCCTCTGGCTTTCTATCCATCTCCCTCCCGCTCCCCACTGGCTTTCTATCCATCTCCCACCCTCTGGCTTTCTATCCATCTCCCTCCCGCTCCCCGCTGGCTTTCTATCCATCTCCCTCCCTCTGGCTTTCTATCCATCTCCCTCCCGCTCCCCACTGGCTTTCTATCCATCTCCCTCTGGCTTTCTATCCATCTCCCTCCCTCTGGCTTTCTATCCATCTCCCTCCCTCTGGCTTTCTATCCATCTCCCTCCCTCTGGCTTTCTATCCATCTCCCTCCCTCTGGCTTTCTATCCATCTCCCTCCCTCTGGCTTTCTATCCATCTCCCTCCCTCTGGCTTTCTATCCATCTCCCTCCCTCTGGCTTTCTATCCATCTCCCTCCCTCTGGCTTTCTATCCATCTCCCTCTGGCTTTCTATCCATCTCCCTCTGGCTTTCTATCCATCTCCCTCCCTCTGGCTTTCTATCCATCTCCCTCCCTCTGGCTTTCTATCCATCTCCCTCCCTCTGGCTTTCTATCCATCTCCCTCCCTCTGGCTTTCTATCCATCTCCCTCCCTCTGGCTTTCTATCCATCTCCCTCCCTCTGGCTTTCTATCCATCTCCCTCCCTCTGGCTTTCTATCCATCTCCCTCTGGCTTTCTATCCATCTCCCTCCCTCTGGCTTTCTATCCATCTCCCTCTGGCTTTCTATCCATCTCCCTCCCTCTGGCTTTCTATCCATCTCCCGCTCCCTCTGGCTTTCTATCCATCTCCCTCCCTCTGGCTTTCTATCCATCTCCTTCCCTCTGGCTTTCTATCCATCTCCTTCCCTCTGGCTTTCTATCCATCTCCCTCCCTCTGGCTTTCTATCCATCTCCCTCCTCTGGCTTTCTATCCATCTCCCTCCCTCTGGCTTTCTATCCATCTCCCTCCCTCTGGCTTTCTATCCATCTCCCTCCACTCTGGCTTTCTATCCATCTCCCTCCCTCTGGCTTTCTATCCATCTCCCTCCCTCTGGCTTTCTATCCATCTCCCTCTGGCTTTCTATCCATCTCCCTCCCTCTGGCTTTCTATCCATCTCCCTCCCTCTGGCTTTCTATCCATCTCCCTCCCTCTGGCTTTCTATCCATCTCCCTCCCTCTGGCTTTCTATCCATCTCCCTCCCTCTGGCTTTCTATCCATCTCCCTCCCTCTGGCTTTCTATCCATCTCCCTCCCTCTGGCTTTCTATCCATCTCCCTCTGGCTTTCTATCCATCTCCCTCTGGCTTTCTATCCATCTCCCTCCCTCTGGCTTTCTATCCATCTCCCTCCCTCTGGCTTTCTATCCATCTCCCTCCCTCTGGCTTTCTATCCATCTCCCTCCCTCTGGCTTTCTATCCATCTCCCTCCCTCTGGCTTTCTATCCATCTCCCTCCCTCTGGCTTTCTATCCATCTCCCTCCCTCTGGCTTTCTATCCATCTCCCTCCCTCTGGCTTTCTATCCATCTCCCTCCCTCTGGCTTTCTATCCATCTCCCTCCCTCTGGCTTTCTATCCATCTCCCTCCCTCTGGCTTTCTATCCATCTCCCTCCCTCTGGCTTTCTATCCATCTCCCTCCCTCTGGCTTTCTATCCATCTCCCTCCTCTGGCTTTCTATCCATCTCCCTCCCTCTGGCTTTCTATCCATCTCCCTCCCTCTGGCTTTCTATCCATCTCCCTCCCTCTGGCTTTCTATCCATCTCCCTCCCTCTGGCTTTCTATCCATCTCCCTCCCTCTGGCTTTCTATCCATCTCCCTCCCTCTGGCTTTCTATCCATCTCCCTCCCTCTGGCTTTCTATCCATCTCCCTCCCTCTGGCTTTCTATCCATCTCCCTCCCTCTGGCTTTCTATCCATCTCCCTCCCTCTGGCTTTCTATCCATCTCCCTCCCTCTGGCTTTCTATCCATCTCCCTCCCTCTGGCTTTCTATCCATCTCCCTCCCTCTGGCTTTCTATCCATCTCCCTCCCTCTGGCTTTCTATCCATCTCCTTCCCTCTGGCTTTCTATCCATCTCCCTCCCTCTGGCTTTCTATCCATCTCCCTCCCTCTGGCTTTCTATCCATCTCCCCTCCCTCTGGCTTTCTATCCATCTCCCTCCCTCTGGCTTTCTATCCATCTCCCTCCCTCCTGGCTTTCTATCCATCTCCCTCCCTCTGGCTTTCTATCCATCTCCCTCCCGCTCCTGGCTTTCTATCCATCTCCCTCCTCTGGCTTTCTATCCATCTCCCTCCCTCTGGCTTTCTATCCATCTCCCTCCCTCTGGCTTTCTATCCATCTCCCTCCCTCTGGCTTTCTATCCATCTCCCTCCCTCTGGCTTTCTATCCATCTCCCTCCCTCTGGCTTTCTATCCATCTCCTCCTCTGGCTTTCTATCCATCTCCCTCCTCTGGCTTTCTATCCATCTCCCTCCCTCTGGCTTTCTATCCATCTCCCTCTGGCTTTCTATCCATCTCCCTCTGGCTTTCTATCCATCTCCCTCCCTCTGGCTTTCTATCCATCTCCCTCCCTCTGGCTTTCTATCCATCTCCCTCCCTCTGGCTTTCTATCCATCTCCCTCCCTCTGGCTTTCTATCCATCTCCCTCCCTCTGGCTTTCTATCCATCTCCCTCCCTCTGGCTTTCTATCCATCTCCCTCCCTCTGGCTTTCTATCCATCTCCTCCCTCTGGCTTTCTATCCATCTCCTCCTCTGGCTTTCTATCCATCTCCCTCCCTCTGGCTTTCTATCCATCTCCCTCCCTCTGGCTTTCTATCCATCTCCCTCCCTCTGGCTTTCTATCCATCTCCCTCCCTCTGGCTTTCTATCCATCTCCCTCCCTCTGGCTTTCTATCCATCTCCTCCCTCTGGCTTTCTATCCATCTCCCTCCCTCTGGCTTTCTATCCATCTCCCTCCCTCTGGCTTTCTATCCATCTCCTTCCTCTGGCTTTCTATCCATCTCCTCCCTCTGGCTTTCTATCCATCTCCCTCCCTCTGGCTTTCTATCCATCTCCCTCCCGCTGGCTTTCTATCCATCTCCCTCCCTCTGGCTTTCTATCCATCTCCCTCCCTCTGGCTTTCTATCCATCTCCCTCCCTCTGGCTTTCTATCCATCTCCCTCCCTCTGGCTTTCTATCCATCTCCCTCCCTCTGGCTTTCTATCCATCTCCTCCCTCTGGCTTTCTATCCATCTCCTCCTCTGGCTTTCTATCCATCTCCCTCCCTCTGGCTTTCTATCCATCTCCCTCCCTCTGGCTTTCTATCCATCTCCCTCCCTCTGGCTTTCTATCCATCTCCCTCCCTCTGGCTTTCTATCCATCTCCCTCCCTCTGGCTTTCTATCCATCTCCTCCCTCTGGCTTTCTATCCATCTCCCTCCCTCTGGCTTTCTATCCATCTCCCTCCCTCTGGCTTTCTATCCATCTCCTCCCTCTGGCTTTCTATCCATCTCCTCCCTCTGGCTTTCTTCCATCTTCCCTCTGGCTTTCTATCCATCTCCCTCCTCTGGCTTTCTATCCATCTCCCTCCCTCTGGCTTTCTATCCATCTCCCTCCCTCTGGCTTTCTATCCATCTCCCTCCCTCTGGCTTTCTATCCATCTCCCTCCCTCTGGCTTTCTATCCATCTCCCTCCCTCTGGCTTTCTATCCATCTCCCTCCCTCTGGCTTTCTATCCATCTCCCTCCCTCTGGCTTTCTATCCATCTCCCTCCCTCTGGCTTTCTATCCATCTCCCTCCCTCTGGCTTTCTATCCATCTCCCTCCCTCTGGCTTTCTATCCATCTCCCTCCCTCTGGCTTTCTATCCATCTCCCTCCCTCTGGCTTTCTATCCATCTCCCTCCCTCTGGCTTTCTATCCATCTCCCTCCCTCTGGCTTTCTATCCATCTCCCTCCCTCTGGCTTTCTATCCATCTCCCTCCCTCTGGCTTTCTATCCATCTCCCTCCCTCTGGCTTTCTATCCATCTCCCTCCCTCTGGCTTTCTATCCATCTCCCTCCCTCTGGCTTTCTATCCATCTCCCTCCCTCTGGCTTTCTATCCATCTCCCTCCCTCTGGCTTTCTATCCATCTCCCTCCCTCTGGCTTTCTATCCATCTCCCTCCCTCTGGCTTTCTATCCATCTCCCTCCCTCTGGCTTTCTATCCATCTCCCTCCTCTGGCTTTCTATCCATCTCCCTCCCTCTGGCTTTCTATCCATCTCCCTCCCTCTGGCTTTCTATCCATCTCCCTCCCTCTGGCTTTCTATCCATCTCCCTCCCTCTGGCTTTCTATCCATCTCCCTCCCTCTGGCTTTCTATCCATCTCCCTCCTCTGGCTTTCTATCCATCTCCCTCCCTCTGGCTTTCTATCCATCTCCTCCCTCTGGCTTTCTATCCATCTCCCTCCCTCTGGCTTTCTATCCATCTCCCTCCCTCTGGCTTTCTATCCATCTCTCCCTCCCCCTGGCTTTCTATCCATCTCCCTCCCTCTGGCTTTCTATCCATCTCCTCCCTCTGGCTTTCTATCCATCTCCCTCCCTCTGGCTTTCTATCCATCTCCCTCCCTCTGGCTTTCTATCCATCTCCCTCCCTCTGGCTTTCTATCCATCTCCCTCCCTCTGGCTTTCTATCCATCTCCCTCCCTCTGGCTTTCTATCCATCTCCCTCCCTCTGGCTTTCTATCCATCTCCCTCCCTCTGGCTTTCTATCCATCTCCCTCCCTCTGGCTTTCTATCCATCTCCTCCCTCTGGCTTTCTATCCATCTCCCTCCCTCTGGCTTTCTATCCATCTCCCTCCCTCTGGCTTTCTATCCATCTCCTTCCCTCTGGCTTTCTATCCATCTCCCTCCCTCTGGCTTTCTATCCATCTCCCTCCCTCTGGCTTTCTATCCATCTCCCTCCCTCTGGCTTTCTATCCATCTCCCTCCCTCTGGCTTTCTATCCATCTCCTCCCTCTGGCTTTCTATCCATCTCCCTCCGCTTTCTATCCATCTCCTCTCTGGCTTTCTATCCATCTCCCTCCCTCTGGCTTTCTATCCATCTCCCTCCCTCTGGCTTTCTATCCATCTCCCTCCCTCTGGCTTTCTATCCATCTCCCTCCCTCTGGCTTTCTATCCATCTCCCTCCCTCTGGCTTTCTATCCATCTCCCTCCCTCTGGCTTTCTATCCATCTCCCTCCCTCTGGCTTTCTATCCATCTCCCTCCCTCTGGCTTTCTATCCATCTCCCTCCCTCTGGCTTTCTATCCATCTCCTCCTCTGGCTTTCTATCCATCTCCCTCCCTCTGGCTTTCTATCCATCTCCCTCCTCTGGCTTTCTATCCATCTCCCTCCCTCTGGCTTTCTATCCATCTCCCTCCCTCTGGCTTTCTATCCATCTCCCTCCCTCTGGCTTTCTATCCATCTCCCTCCCTCTGGCTTTCTATCCATCTCCCTCCCTCTGGCTTTCTATCCATCTCCCTCCCTCTGGCTTTCTATCCATCTCCCTCCCTCTGGCTTTCTATCCATCTCCCTCCCTCTGGCTTTCTATCCATCTCCCTCCCTCTGGCTTTCTATCCATCTCCCTCCCTCTGGCTTTCTATCCATCTCCTCCCCTCTGGCTTTCTATCCATCTCCCTCCCTCTGGCTTTCTATCCATCTCCCTCCCTCTGGCTTTCTATCCATCTCCCTCCCTCTGGCTTTCTATCCATCTCCCTCCCTCTGGCTTTCTATCCATCTCCCCTCCCTCTGGCTTTCTATCCATCTCCTCCCTCTGGCTTTCTATCCATCTCACTCCCTCTGGCTTTCTATCCATCTCCCTCCCTCTGGCTTTCTATCCATCTCCCTCCCACTGGCTTTCTATCCATCTCCCTCCCTCTGGCTTTCTATCCATCTCCTCCCTCTGGCTTTCTATCCATCTCCCTCTGGCTTTCTATCCATCTCCCTCCCTCTGGCTTTCTATCCATCTCCCTCCCTCTGGCTTTCTATCCATCTCCCTCCCCTCTGGCTTTCTATCCATCTCCCTCCCTCTGGCTTTCTATCCATCTCCCTCCCTCTGTTTCTCTTCCCTCCGGCTTTCTATCCATCTCCCTCCTGGCTTTCTATCCATCTCCTCCCTCTGGCTTTCTATCCATCTCCCTCCCTCTGGCTTTCTATCCATCTCCCTCCCTCTGGCTTTCTATCCATCTCCCTCCCTCTGGCTTTCTATCCATCTCCTCCCTCTGGCTTTCTATCCATCTCCCTCCCTCTGGCTTTCTATCCATCTCCCTCCCTCTGGCTTTCTATCCATCTCCCTCCCTCTGGCTTTCTATCCATCTCCCTCCCTCTGGCTTTCTATCCATCTCCTCCCTCTGGCTTTCTATCCATCTCCCTCCCTCTGGCTTTCTATCCATCTCCCTCCCTCTGCTTTCTATCCATCTCCCTCCCTCTGGCTTTCTATCCATCTCCCTCCCTCTGGCTTTCTATCCATCTCCCTCCCTCTGGCTTTCTATCCATCTCCCTCCCTCTGGCTTTCTATCCATCTCCCTCCCTCTGGCTTTCTATCCATCTCCCTCCCTCTGGCTTTCTATCCATCTCCCTCCCTCTGGCTTTCTATCCATCTCCCTCCCTCTGGCTTTCTATCCATCTCCCTCCCTCTGGCTTTCTATCCATCTCCCTCCCTCTGGCTTTCTATCCATCTCCCTCCCTCTGGCTTTCTATCCATCTCCCTCCCTCTGGCTTTCTATCCATCTCCCTCCCTCTGGCTTTCTATCCATCTCCCTCCCTCTGGCTTTCTATCCATCTCCCTCCCTCTGGCTTTCTATCCATCTCCCTCCTCTGGCTTTCTATCCATCTCCCTCTGGCTTTCTATCCATCTGCCTCCCTCTGGCTTTCTATCCATCTCCCTCCCTCTGGCTTTCTATCCATCTCCCTCCCTCTGGCTTTCTATCCATCTCCCTCCCTCTGGCTTTCTATCCATCTCCCTCCCTCTGGCTTTCTATCCATCTCCCTCCCTCTGGCTTTCTATCCATCTCCCTCCCTCTGGCTTTCTATCCATCTCCTCCCTCTGGCTTTCTATCCATCTCCCTCCCTCTGGCTTTCTATCCATCTCCCTCCCTCTGGCTTTCTATCCATCTCCCTCCTCTGGCTTTCCATCCCTCCTCGGCTTTCTATCCATCTCCCTCCTCTGGCTTTCTATCCATCTCCCTCCCTCTGGCTTTCTATCCATCTCCCTCCCTCTGGCTTTCTATCCATCTCCCTCCCTCTGGCTTTCTATCCATCTCCCTCCCTCTGGCTTTCTATCCATCTCCCTCCTCTGGCTTTCTATCCATCTCCCTCCCTCTGGCTTTCTATCCATCTCCCTCCCTCTGGCTTTCTATCCATCTCCCTCCCTCTGGCTTTCTATCCATCTCCCTCCCTCTGGCTTTCTATCCATCTCCCTCCCTCTGGCTTTCTATCCATCTCCCTCCCTCTGGCTTTCTATCCATCTCCCTCCCTCTGGCTTTCTATCCATCTCCTCCCTCTGGCTTTCTATCCATCTCCCTCCCTCTGGCTTTCTATCCATCTCCCTCCCTCTGGCTTTCTATCCATCTCCCTCCCTCTGGCTTTCTATCCATCTCCCTCCCTCTGGCTTTCTATCCATCTCCCTCCCTCTGGCTTTCTATCCATCTCCCTCCCTCTGGCTTTCTATCCATCTCCCTCCCTCTGGCTTTCTATCCATCTCCCTCCCTCTGGCTTTCTATCCATCTCCCTCCTCTGGCTTTCTATCCATCTCCCTCCCTCTGGCTTTCTATCCATCTCCCTCCCTCTGGCTTTCTATCCATCTCCCTCCCTCTGGCTTTCTATCCATCTCCCTCCCTCTGGCTTTCTATCCATCTCCCTCCCTCTGGCTTTCTATCCATCTCCCTCCCTCTGGCTTTCTATCCATCTCCCTCCCTCTGGCTTTCTATCCATCTCCCTCCCTCTGGCTTTCTATCCATCTCCCTCCCTCTGGCTTTCTATCCATCTCCCTCCCTCTGGCTTTCTATCCATCTCCCTCCCTCTGGCTTTCTATCCATCTCCTCCCTCTGGCTTTCTATCCATCTCCCTCCCTCTGGCTTTCTATCCATCTCCCTCCCTCTGGCTTTCTATCCATCTCCCTCCCTCTGGCTTTCTATCCATCTCCCTCCCTCTGGCTTTCTATCCATCTCCCTCCCTCTGGCTTTCTATCCATCTCCCTCCCTCTGGCTTTCTATCCATCTCCTCCCTCTGGCTTTCTATCCATCTCCCTCCCTCTGGCTTTCTATCCATCTCCCTCCCTCTGGCTTTCTATCCATCTCCCTCCCTCTGGCTTTCTATCCATCTCCCTCCCTCTGGCTTTCTATCCATCTCCCTCCCTCTGGCTTTCTATCCATCTCCCTCCCTCTGGCTTTCTATCCATCTCCCTCCCCCTGGCTTTCTATCCATCTCCCTCCCTCTGGCTTTCTATCCATCTCCCTCCCTCTGGCTTTCTATCCATCTCCCTCCCTCTGGCTTTCTATCCATCTCCCTCCCTCTGGCTTTCTATCCATCTCCCTCCCTCTGGCTTTCTATCCATCTCCTCCCTCTGGCTTTCTATCCATCTCCCTCCCTCTGGCTTTCTATCCATCTCCCTCCCTCTGGCTTTCTATCCATCTCCCTCCCTCTGGCTTTCTATCCATCTCCCTCCCCTCTGGCTTTCTATCCATCTCCCTCCCTCTGGCTTTCTATCCATCTCCCTCCCTCTGGCTTTCTATCCATCTCTCCTCCCTCTGGCTTTCTATCCATCTGCCTCCCTCTCGGCTTTCTATCCATCTCCTCCCTCTGGCTTTCTATCCATCTCCCTCCCTCTGGCTTTCTATCCATCTCCCTCCCTCTGGCTTTCTATCCATCTCCCTCCCTCTGGCTTTCTATCCATCTCCCTCCCTCTGGCTTTCTATCCATCTCCCTCCCTCTGGCTTTCTATCCATCTCCCTCCCTCTGGCTTTCTATCCATCTCCCTCCCTCTGGCTTTCTATCCATCTCCCTCCCTCTGGCTTTCTATCCATCTCCCTCCCTCTGGCTTTCTATCCATCTCCCTCCCTCTGGCTTTCTATCCATCTCCCTCCCTCTGGCTTTCTATCCATCTCCCTCCCTCTGGCTTTCTATCCATCTCCCTCCCTCTGGCTTTCTATCCATCTCCTCCCTCTGGCTTTCTATCCATCTCCCTCCTCTGGCTTTCTATCCATCTCCCTCCCTCTGGCTTTCTATCCATCTCCCTCCCTCTGGCTTTCTATCCATCTCCCTCCCTCTGGCTTTCTATCCATCTCCCTCCCTCTGGCTTTCTATCCATCTCCCTCCCTCTGGCTTTCTATCCATCTCCCTCCCTCTGGCTTTCTATCCATCTCCCTCCCTCTGGCTTTCTATCCATCTCCCTCCCTCTGGCTTTCTATCCATCTCCCTCCCTCTGGCTTTCTATCCATCTCCCTCCCTCTGGCTTTCTATCCATCTCCCTCCCTCTGGCTTTCTATCCATCTCCCTCCCTCTGGCTTTTCTATCCATCTCCT